>NW_027528806.1:1106148-1379209 GCF_008692635.1 Crocuta crocuta
CTTGTTGGTGGGTTCTTCAGAGAGACAGAGAGAATATGGTGTGTGTGTGTGTGTGTCTGTGTGTGTGTGTGTGTGTGTGTGTGTGTGTGTGTGTGTGTGTAGAGTGAGAGAGAGAGAGAGACTGAGAGATTAGTTTCTTATCAGGATATCGGGAATTGGCTCATGTAGTTATGGAGGCTGAGAAGTCCCAACATCTGGACTCAGAAAGCTGGAAATCCAGGAGAGCAGTGGTGTAAGCTCTAGTCTGAAAGCCAGAAGGAGAGTTTCTGACCCAAGAGGAGCTGGTATTTCAGCTGGAGTCTGAAGGCAGGAAAAGACCGATGTCCCAGCTCAAATAATCAGGCAAGAAGAGTTCCCTCTAACTCAACCTTTTTGTTCTGTTCAGGCCTTCAACTGATTAGATGAGGCCTACCTACATTAGGGAGAGTAACCTGCTTTCTTTGTCTACTCACTGAAATGTTTTTCTTACTTAGAAACACGCTCACAGACACAGCCCCCAAAATGTTTTACCAATGCCTGGACACCCCATGCCCTAGTGAAGTTGGCACACAAAATTAACTATTATATCTTCCCATTGACTTTTAGGACAATCTTTATTCATATTCCTAAGAACTGCCTTGGCAGGGTTGATACTGGGATTTCATTCTGAGCCACTGAGTTAGTTTGAGAACCTATAGAGTTGGCTGAATTCTTCTCATCTTGGAGGGTTAATTAAAGTGGAGCTCCCTGGTGGTATAACCTCCCCGGAACCAAATGGACCATGGTGGAACATTTATGCTTTCCCCTGGCCATAGTGAGTCCCTATGTCTGGCAACTTTTTCTGAAAGAGCCAGATAGTATATATTGTAGGCTTGCAGGCCAATACAGTATTTATTGTAGCTACTCAACTCTGTCACTGTAGTGCAAAAGCAGCTATAAACACCATGTGAACAAATGGACTAGCTGTGTTCCAATCATATTTTATTTACAAAAAAACAGGTGGCTGGTCTGTGGACTATAGTTTACTGACTCTTGGCCTAGAGCATTGTTCTCATCTGCATGGGTTGCTGGCACTTCTGTATTTCAATGTACAAAAAAGGGAAAAAGATAATGAAATTGCTCAAGCTAAATTTTGTAAGGTTCAGGCTCAGAAGTGGCACATCATCACCTCTGTTCATATCCCATTGGTCCAATCTTAGTTACGTAGCTGCTAGAGAGGCTGGGGAATTCAGTCTCTACCTGGATAGTCATGTATCTGGCTTAATTTCTGTTGGGAAGAACTAATTTTAGTGGGAAACTAGCAGCCACAGCCATGTGAGATGAACCACTTAGGAGGCAATTCTGCAAATTACATAATCAGTCTCTCTCTTATTGCAAGTTTTATTTAATTAGGAAATTCTTTTTTCTTCATTTGAAATAATTCTCAAAATATTTTCCGAGGATGATATATGTAATTGAATAGTTAAACACAATTTAGACCTTATATTCATTAAGAAATATTTACTAAGAGTTTGTTTTTTTAAACATTTTTTTAATGTTTATTTTTGAGAGAGAGAGAGAGAGAGTGCACACACAAGTAGGGGAGGGGCAGAGAGAGAGGGAACAGATTCCAGGCTCTGAGCTGTCAGCACAGAGCCCAATGCAGGGCTTAAACCCACAAACCATGAGATCATGATTTGAGCCGAAGTAGGACACTTGACAAACTGAGACACCCAGGTGCCCTGCTTTGTTTTCAGCTATTCTGTGATTTGTACCTTTGGGGAGTTCACAATATCCTTAAAGAAATAAAATATCTCAACATAGAGGCTATCAATAAATATTCAATTATGGAATCAGGTAATGCATTCTATAGGCATTTGGAGGAAGAGGAAGAGATAATTCATATTTCATATCTAGTATATGGCTTTCTATCTTCACATCAAGTGGGTACTGTCGCCTTCTTTTACATAGAAACAGTTGGGAACTAAATTTGAAAGACTTGTCCTCAAAAAAATGCTTTTTGAGTCATGTATTTTAGTATTATCAGCACCTATTTTCAAAGGACAAAAGCCCGCTTAAGATAGTTTAAGCAAAAAGAAAATAGATGTCCAGATTCAGGGTCTTTGAAAATGCCAGGCCACTGTCTCTATCTCTACTTTCCTTCATGTGCTCACTCTTTTTAGGAGAGCTTTTTCCATGTGGTAGGAAGAATGGTAGGAAGACTTGGCTATTATTCCAAGTCTATATCATCTTTACACATTTATAGCTCAAGCTTCCAGACAAAGAGGAGGCATTTTTCCCAGTGGCTTCAGCAGAAAAGTCCCCAAACCAGTCACTGGCTAGGGAGAAGACAAACAGGTACTGGCCAGCCCTTGATCATGAACCTCTGGGGCTGAGAAAGACCGGGTCAGCCTCATCTGACTGATGTGGAATAGAGATAGTTAGTTTTCCAACAGAGAGTTGGGAAAAAATAGTTCAGTAATTTGTCTTGTTTTTGGCCTCATGTAAATACATGTAAATACAGTTACATATAAAATTGCACACTCCTCACTGAATTTTAAAAAGAATTTATTGGCCTCATGTAAATACAGTTACATTCTTATTTTATAAAATTGCAGACTCCTCACTGAATTTTAAAAAGAATTTATTGACAGTATGTTATCAAACCTTGGGTGATAGGTAGGTAGACAGATGATAGATAATAGATAGACTTTAGCTTGAATGATAGATTCAGTATAACTCTAGGTGTGGGGGCTGCAAAATGAGTCAGAACTGGGGTATGTAGCCTCAGAAACTCATGACTAATGAATGGGGTCAGTTAAACATGTAAACAAACATTATAAGAAAGTATGATAACCATAAACAGATAATGATCTTTCACAAAGGAATAAAATCTCTTTGGTCTTTTATGGTATTATTTCTTGCTTTTGTTGGCTTCTGTGGGGAACATAAAAGTGTAAAACACAAACACACCAGATTTAGAGTCAGTAGACTTTTTGGGTAACCTTTCACTGTATGTCTTTAAGCAAGGATATGGCCACTTTGGTTCTAAGTTGTTGTGAGTATAAAGTGAGGGGTTTGAACTAGATGATTTTCTAGATTCATGTATGTTTTAAAATTCTTAATATTGTAATGTGTGAGATTGTAGTAATCAGTGGTGACTTCATTGGAATTGTTAGTCAGCATATGTGTATGAACTAAGAACCACTAGATGTCACCCTCTTATCGATTTTGTACTATTCAGATAGTATTTTAAATGCCAGGATATCTGGGAGCTGAGTGGGACCTTAAAAATATTTGTTCAATCAAGTCAGTTAATTAAAAACAAAACAGACTGTTTGGTCTTAGTCAATTTCTTGACAAATGGCTTAGTCAATTTCTTGACATCTAGTCCAGCGGACTTTCCTCTCTTTAAACCAAACAATGCTTGGAAATGATGTTTTGGATCAGTTATCAACTTTCATAATGTTTTTTGTTTCTTTTTCTTCCTGAACTGTTACTCAAAACAATTTGGGGCTAGATTGTTCAAATTTCTATGACTTAAAATTATACCAATAACACTGGAACAAAAGTAACATTACTCGGAGATTACTACTTTGTCTTAATTGTTAATAAATCACCGGAGAATGTAAGAAATTGGGTAGATGTGAATGGAAATGGAAATCAAAATTCACAAACACCTGGCGTATCTGAGGTTCAGACTTAGCAACTTCAGGGTTTTCTTTATTAACATGACCTTGAATAGAAAGTAAGTTGGAAAGGGCTTTCTTTGAAATGTGAAATAGCTTTTTTAAGGTCTCTGCATCAAATCCATTAACAGTAATTTCTATATCATCTTTTGAACCTTATCTAACATGAAATTCTTAATGAACATGGTAATCTGATTCTTGATTTAGATGACTCTGCAGGATTTGAAACAGAAATGGAACTGTAAGAGGCAAGCCCACTAAGATAAGAAGCCGCAGCAGATAGCCTGATTATAATCAGGGGGGAAAATGCTAGAGTAAAAAAAAAAAAACCAAAACAAAAAAATCAAAACTATATTATACATCTTAAAAAAAAAAGACAAGATCTTTATAATGACAACCTTGTGGCTTCAAAAAAAGTTAAATTAGGGGTACCTAGGTGGCTCAGTTGGTTAAGCATCCTACTTTGGCTCAGGTCATGATCCCACTGCTAGTGAGTTTGAGCCGCATATTGGGCTCTGTGCTGACAGCTCAAAGCCTGGAGCCTGCTTTGGATTTTGTCTCCCTCTCTCAGCACCTTCCCTGCTCTCTCTCTTGCTCTCTCTTTGTTTCTCAAATTAAAAAAAAAAAAAACAACACACATTAAATTTTTTAAAATAACTTAAAAAAATAAAAAAGGTTAAATTATATTGCTATCCTTGGTGACATATGAGCTTTTTTTTTTTTAAGTTGAAGTATATTGGGGCACCTGGGTGGCTTAGTCGGTTAAGCGTCCGACTTCAGCTCAGGTCGTGATCTCACAGTTTGTGGGTTCGAGCCGCGCATCAGGCTCTGTCCTGACAGCTAGCTCAGAGCCTGGAGCCTGTTTCAGATTCTGTATCTCCCTCTCTCTCTGACCCTCTCCTGCTCATGCTGTCTCTCTCTGTCTCTCTCTCTCTCTGTCTCTCTGTCAGAAATAAATTAAAAAAAATTTTTTTTTTAAGTTTAAGTATAGTTGACATACTGTTACATTAGTTTCAGGTATACAAATAGTGATTGGAAGACTCTATAGGTTATGCTGTGCTGACCATAAGTGAAGCTGCCATCTGTCAGCATACAGTACTCCCGCAATACCACTGACTATATTCCCTATGCTGTACCTTTTATTCCCATGACTTATTCATTCCATAACTGGAAACCTGTGTCTCCTACTCCCCTTCACCCAGCCTCCTCCCCTCTGGCGACCATCAGTTTGTTCTCTGTATATTATGGGTCTGTTTCTACTTTGTTTTGTCTTTTAAATTCTACATATAAGTGAAATCATGTAGTGTTTGTCTTTCTCTCCTGACTTATTTCACTTAGCATAACAGCCTCTACGTTCATCCATGTTGTCATGAATGACAAGATCTCACTTTTTTGTGGCTGAGTAGTATTCCTGTGTGTGTGTGTGTGTGTGTGTGTGTGTGCACGCGCGCGCGCTCACATCACCTCTCCTTTTTCCATTCAACAATGGACACTTATGTTGTTTCCATATCTTAGCTATTGCAAATAATGTTGCATATATATTCTATATTTTTTTTTCAAATTAGTGTTTTAGTTTTTTTTGCGGGGGGAGGGTAAATACCTAGTAATGGGGTTACTAGATCTTATGATATTTCTATTTTTAATTTTTTTGAAGAATTTCCATAGTATTTTCCACAGTGGGTACACCAATTACATGAGGGTTCTTTTTTTTACCACATCCTTGCCAACATTATTATGTCTTGTTTTTTTATTATTAGCCATTCTGACAGGTTTAAGGTGATATCTCATTGTGGTTTTGATTTCTATTTCCCTGATGATGAGTTATGTTGAGTGTCTTTTCATGTGGCTGTTGGTCATCTGAATGTCTGGAAAAATGTCTATTTAGGTCCTCTGCCCATTTTTAATTGTGTTATTTGTTTTTTTGGTATTGAGTTGTATAAGTTCTTTATATGCTTTGGATATTAACCCCTTATTAGATGTATCATTTGCAAATATCTTCTCCAATTCAGTAGGTTATCTTTTTGTTTCCTTTGCTGTGCAAAAGCCCTTTATTTCGATGTAGTTCCAATAGTATATGTTTGCTTTTGTTTCTCTTGCCTGAGGAAACATATCTGGAAAAGTGTTGCTATGGCCAATGCCAAAGATATTATGGCCTATATTTTCTTCTAGGAATTTTATGGTTTTATGTCTCACTTTTAGGTCTTTAATCCATTTTGAATGATTTTTGTGTTTGGTGTAAGAAAATGGTCTTTTCATTCTTTGGCATGTAGCTGTCCAGTTTTTCCTATTCTTTATGACATAGAAGCTTTTTGAGAAGAATTTCCTACAAAATGGTTAAAATGAAGTTTTGGTGTCCAAAGGAAGAAGTTTTGCTTATATGGGAAAGTCATTTATGTAATACTGATGAATGTGAAGTCACAATAAATCCTTTTCTCAGGATGGGGGTGGAAATGGATCATGTATGTAAATAGTGAGTCTGTTAATACTGGCTTCATTTCCTGAGTAAACTGGGAATACTACTACTGTATCGGGGTGCTATGGGATGTTTGAAAGAGTGTAGAAAGTGGGAAATGCTATGTAATTGTAAGCTATCAAAATGATGACAATAAGGAAAAGTGAATGCATACACCCTCCCAAGAAAAGCTAAGAAAATTGAGGTGCTCAAAATTTAAAAGACAGAAGAAACAGAAAAGAAGGCCATGGGTTAACTTCTCTATTGATGGTGAAGTAGCAGGACCGGTCTACTTTCCAATAGAAAGTGGTAAGAGAGATTCTGCCTGAGATAGGAGATGGGGACACTCTGATCCAATACTAAGATGTGGCCCATCTCTTCATGAAAGCATGCAAAACTGTGGCTCTCCAACTGGGGTGGAGCTCTGTGAATCTGAGGGACCAGCTCTTATATCCTCATTTTTTTTTCCTGTTCAATCCCATCATGAAGGAACACCACATCAGGACTTGCATTTAAGGCATTTTGTTTTATTTTATATCTGCCTTGGGTTGGACAAGTGGGGTGTTCTGCTGTTTTCCCTTCTTTATGTGGTTACGCTTCAATATTTTCCTTCCTCTTCTAAATCCTCTTGATGAACTTATACTTAAAAAAATGAAAGTTGCTCGTTGTAGGAAGATTCCAGTTGGTTTCAATGAGGAAGCAAGACAAGTTGGCCATGACCTATGTCCAGATTTCTCATGCATGTACTGATTGAATTTTTGCATTTCCTCAAGTCACCCTGTATTGTGCACAGTTGTTATGATGTCAGAATCCAATAAATAACCAGAAAATGTGCTCTATTTCAATGTGGCAATTTCATATCCTCTTGTATAATATTGGAAAAAATGCATTTCTTGCATAGTTTGATTACATTGTAGTGCTTCCAGTCATGTTAGTGTGTTACAGTGGTATCAGCATTCCCATTATAAAGCTTGTCAGGCTTTTGTCACTTTGCTGTAAAATTCTGCCTTAAGTCTGACACTTGCTCTCAATGCCAGAACCATTTAGGAAAGAAGAAAACAAGTTATCTTAAATTGAATAAAATGTTAAAGAATCTAAATAACAGCCCAAACCTCCCATTGTTCAAATCTAGATGCTATTTTTCTTCAACTCCAAATCCTAGAGCACATTTTTTTAATTCAGTACGTCTCTCCTTCTGTATGACTTTTGAGTGTAGTTACAAGTTCAGTTTTAGATCACAGAAGGACATTTTATCTCTACAAATAAACCAAGTCAACATCTGGGTGGGAAAATAGTTCTATTTCTAAAAACATTCTTGTTTTTAACAAAGTAGGTTTGTAAAGGTTATACAGTGGAAAGGCAGATGACATAAAGGCCCCAAGGAACCATTTGTGTGTGTTCTGATGCTTTCTTCAACCTTCGAGATGAACCCACAGAAATCCTGTTTCACTTGCCTTTTCTCTCAAGTTATGTGTGGAATTTTTCCCTTTTTTAAAGGATCAGTTCAAATTCTACTTTGTATTTTAGTATCAAGGGACTTCTGAGGGTAGAAGTAAACAGAACAGAGATGCACATCAAATTCACTTTATAAAAATGTCTCTTTATAGCTTATCAGTAAGTGAGCCAGGGTGTTGTGGAAGTAAAATGCTTTTTCAGTTGAACTGTCTTTCTGGAAAACTTTAAGTTTCAACTGCCAATTTGTCTGTATGTCTCAGTTTTTAATCTGCTGGCTCAATGATAACTTGGGTGACCCTGAGGCTTTTGTTGAACTTACTTTCAGAGATTAGGGCTCTAGTTGGGCACACTCCCCCACTGGGTATGTTTTCTGCTCTTACTGATTTCAAAGCAGACTGAGCACAGAGAGAGATAATAAGCATAGTGGAGACATCTGAGCCAAATTTGTGTCCAGAATATTTTGGGGGCAGGGTCCTTGGAATGAACTAGGCTCTGTACAACTTTTAATCACCTTCAAACCTGTGAATAATAATAGTTGGTTTCAGTAAGTTAAATTTAAATTGAAAACCAATCCGTTGAAAAACTAGCAGATGTATTATGAGGCCCTACACTAAATATACTTCCTGAAAAAATGACTTCGTTCGAGATTCTACAAGCAGGGTAAGGAATATGGAATGGGAAAGGGAATGAGAAGCCGTCATCACCTTGCTGGGGGATTTTCACTAAGCTGCTACACTTCTCTGAAAGTCAGTTTCTTCCTACATAAAAAAAAGCAAGCTATCATAATAATAGTTTTTTATGGTATTGCAGATATTGATTTTTTTTTTTTCTGGAAAGGGCCAGATAGCAAATAATCAGCTTTACAAACCACATGGTTTGTACATACATGCACTATGTAAAGGAATAGGTGTAGCTGTGTTCTGATCAAGCTTTATTTACAAAAACTGGTGGCCTACAGGCCATAGTTTGCTGACTCCTCGTTTAATGCATGCTCGTACACTTCTGTGCCAGAAAGGTGTTAACTGCTTTACATATAGTAGTACACCTAATGAGGTAGATACTATTATTGTCATCAGTTTATGAATGAAGAAGCCAAAGCTCAGAGAAGTTAATTCACTTCCCCAAGAACCCAATGCTAGTAAATGGCAGAGCTACGTTTTGGCATCAAGTCCACGTGCCTTACCCTCACTCTTTTCTTTAGAGAGACTTGCCTTCTTACCTACGAGATCGTCCATAATGGAACTGCTGAGCCCCAGCAGTGTAGACTAGGAAATATGACCTAAATCTTAATAACTCCAACTGATGAGTGCCACAAAATAACATCAGATTAATTTGCCTCAGAACATATTTTCCAGATGATTCTTAGAGTTTAGCTTGGTAATGTGGGTCAAAAATTTTTTTCTGATATACAACTATTCTTGTTTCACCCACATTTTAGCTTCAATGGGAAGGATTCTCCCTCTCTATGTATGTATTTAATATTTTTTCCACTTGTCTTCTCCCTTGAAAGCAAGAGAGGAACTATTAAGATATCTACTTAGTTCTGCATTTCTCTTTGTAAGTGGAAACAAGTCAAAGCATATTTTTTTCCTCTTGTAAGAAAAAAAATGGAAACAATGAGAAAGCTTGGCAAGTACCCTAGAGATGAATTGTAATTCAACATGAATGTCATTCCCATCCTCTTGTGTGATTTGACAATCATTGAAAGGCTTGCATTTGTAACTGTATGGCATTTGTAATGTGGAAAAGTATATGCATTTTTACAATAAGGTTGTTGGATTGTTACTCAGGCAGAACAGTTTATTTGGCAAGGCTTAGCAGTATATTGAGAATCCAACTTGGTTTATCTCCATCAGGCAGGGGAGAGTTCCCCCAGTATCTCATGTCTTCCAACTGGCTCTGCCTGGCTCCCTGAGCAGGCTGGGACTGAATAAGAAAACAGTATAGAGTATTGACTGGAGAGTTCCTACATTTTCAATGTGATAGAAAGAACCAGTTGTCAAACTTTTCTATAGATTGGCTGTGATCTGTGATGCCCTTCATAACTCTTCTTTTAGATTTCCCAAGAGATCTTATCAGAGGGCTTAAAAGAAGGTCCGTAATGTATCAAAGATTCCCAATGAACCTGACTTAAGCAGGGTGAACTTCTTCTTTTCAAAGATTACCTCAGAACCAATCAGGTCTGGAAGGGCACAAACAGACCCTAAGGTCTGGACTTCTAAGACAGAGTACACATATACATCCATGTGTGTGCATGTCCTGGCTGGGAGGCCTGGGGCATCCTTTATGATGGAGCCTTTCTGGCTCCTGAAGCCCCATGAGCTTGCCCTGCTGTTTAGATTGATTGGAATTATGACTGTTTTGTGGACAGGAAGCCTCCTTGGAAATTCTTGGAAGGTCTCTTTGATGAATTCTGTTGAAGGTCTGATCCAACCAAATTAGCAGTTATAGTTTATTTTCTGGGAGTGCATAGTTGCCACTAACATCATCATCAACCACTAATTAGGGACCCATTTGGGGACAACACTGTACATCAGTGCTATCACCTTTCTTTCCAGAGTCTCTTACTGCCAGGAATTTCCACATTTTGAGTCCCGATGCGAAACCTTCATTTTTATGTCCCACAGAAGCCTGGCCTTTCCAGGCTTGCTACATATCTCTGTATCTTACTTCATTTCTTATTGCTTGTGTTGGCATAAAGTGCATTGTATTTAGGAAAATTAATTTTCGAATTTTATAATTGCAGTTAGATCTGAAGGGAGAAAAACTAGATAAAATTTCTCATTGCTTTTTTTTCTAACAAAGGACTACCAGCCGAATCAGTTACTAGGTTGAATTGTGGTTCTCTAGGAGAAGTAATTAATGTATATAACATTAAGGTACATTGTTTCATTAGAGATAACATTAAACTTTTGAAGAGTAATGTTTCAAGGAGAACTTCTTACAAATGAAGTAGAAAGTACATATTTATAATAACAGGATACAGAAAACATGTAAACCACTTCATCTCCTTATAGAGATACCAGGACAAAGATGTAATATTTGAATTCTTGAACTGTCTGGAGGGTTCAATTAATTATCTACTTATTGATGTAGAATTGATCTTCTAGGAAGTTATAGAGCTGATTTTTATTATTATTCCTAGAGAGAGATAATTACACACTTTTTTTCATTTCTGGTAAAATTTACTTTGCTTGAACAAGTAAAAGATGCATTAAGATTAATGCCACTTCCTCCCTAATCAAAAAAGTATTTTTCTGTTTGTAATGATAATAATAAATATATATACTCACCCTATAACATTTGGAAATATATAGTATTATATGAAAATATATAAAAATATTCATAATCCTATTTCTCATAATAACCACTCTTGCCATTTTGGTGTATTTTCTTCCAGTCCTTATACATGCATATGTACACCAGTTTGCGTGTATCAGTGGGGTTCAGTAAGAATATTAACTAAAATTTAACTGGATTATGTCTTCATCTGCATAGTTCCAGCCTCCAACTACAGCCTTCTAGCTCCACTTTACCCCAAATTCTTCTGGGAGTCTCTAGGATGTCCCAAATGAGCTCATCAATAGTTTTCTGTGTGCTGTTCTATTTCTCTTATTGCCTTCTTCTGCCCTTGCTTCTTGCTCACAGTGGAATCCTCAAAACCTAGAAGAATGGCTGGCACAGAGATCTATTCAATAAACTTTCACTGAGGTGCTCAATACATGAAAAGGCTCCTTGAAGGAAATGCTCCCACAGTGTCCCGACTGCTGGCACTCTGAGTAAGTGTTGTCTGCTAAGGGGTGCTGTCTCCTCATGCTCTCCCTAAAGTTCTCACTGTATTGAAGGGATGCTTCACACAGAGGTATGGAGAAGGCCATGCTTCCTAGCTTTCTGTCATAATATGTCACCTAAAACATCAATGCCTCACTGAGCAGGTCCCCACGTCTCATGGAGTCCCTTTGAAAACATTTCCTTTGGCTTCTACCTGCAGTCCCCTCTTCACTGGACTCAGAAATAGGGTTGGGATGATCTCTGAAACAGATGCCATCGTGTCTCATCCAGTTTGGTGTCCTAATTCTCTCCAAACATTTTCATTCAAGAGAAACTCGGTTATAAGAGAGAAAAGAAATTACATAGTTGGTACTCAGCAAATCTGTTTAGAAGGCTTGAACATATATCACTCCAATGTCTTAGGGATGTGTTTTGCCTAAGAAATGCCTGAGGAAGTGGGAGAAAGACAATTCTATCTTTTTTTTCACCTTGGCTATCACTCGGTGATAGTAGTACTAAGTAAATGCATTAGAGTTGTACTTGCCTCTCTGCATTTTTTTAACCTCAGAAAGGTCATCTACCTTCTTCACTTTTATCCTTCTAGAATCAATGCCAGTCTTCCATCCCACAATTTCATCCTCTCCCTCTCCACACATGTGTACACACACATATACATTGGAAGGATCACCTCCATTCTTAATAGACTGATAGGATGCAATATGGCTTCTCTCTTTCTCTCTTTTTTTCCAGGCAGTCATTCTAAGGAGCTCACCATATTAGTGAGCTGACTTCCCTCAGCTCTTTCCTGAAGATGTCTTGTCAATGGATCTTTTCTAGGTTTTGATGAAACTTTCATGTTTTGAGTTTACTTATTTAATTCATTTTTTGGAATTATATAATCAGATTCATTTTTCTTACGATCCGTTAATTTATTCACTGATGCTAGACTCATCTCTTGATACCCAGGGAAAATGCAGCTTGTGCAAGACAAGGAATCAAGTCCATTTTAATATCCAAGATCAAATACTAAAGGGAAAGAAGTGATGAAATTTTCAGTTTTAGAAACACCATGATTGTTTTTCTTCCTGGCACTTTGGTGTGTGGGAATTTTTTGAATTCTCAATTGAATCACAAAGATTATGGCTTTGGGGCTGGCAGCTCCAAGGGTTCCCGAGAGCCTGGGGATACCTTTCACCTCTAGTAGGGCTGCTCTGAAAGGCCCTCTGTGAGCCAGAAGGGTATTTCGCAGTTGCAAATTGAAGAACAAAAGTAGGGACAATATCCAGAAAAGAAGGTAATCTGGGGTTCCTCAGAATGATTTTGAAAACTGTCCCAAATCTTATTTTTATGCTTCCCCTACATGAACTCAGTTCCTGGCTCATATCAGATCCTTTCCTGCCTCTCTGCCTCCTCTCATGTCATTCCCGACTTAGCACTAAGGCCATGGGAAAGTTACCACAGCCCTTTCAATCCCTTTCCTGAAGCTGCCTGTGATCTTTAAGGCCTGCCTTGAGTTCCTTTCCTTCATTGCCTACTGTGACTACTCCAGCTTCCTTTCACTCTGATCACCTCCAGAATTTGTAATCTGTCTTATGCTATTTAGCTGTTAGCTAATATTTGGTATTGGTCCAAGTTATTGGCTTGGAGCCAAGACATTTATGTTTTAGCCCAAGTTCACTTACTAGGTAAATATCCTTAAGTCATATCACCTTTCTGACTTTTCTGGATCTTGGTTTTCTTATATAAAAACAAGAGGAGTAGACGGATCATCTCTAAGATACCTTTAGTTTACTTCTATTACTTCTGTTGTTCAAGTAGATTTTAATTGCATGTAGAACCATATCAGATGCTTCTATCTTTATGAACTCAGTAAATAAATTATAAGTAGTAGATTCAAACCCCTGGAAAGTGCAGGGGTGTGAAGTTCTATTCTTCTATAAATAGGGGAACTAATATCAAACACTTATTGTTGTGTTTTGGTTGTAGTCTACAATTAGCCCAAGGTTTTCTTCATTTTCTATATCTAATAGGATTGTAAAATGAGAATTAATGGCCAGAAGATGACTCTGAAACCCTATACAATTGTAAGCATCTCTTCCTGCATGGCGAAAGTTATCTGCTGGGGCAGCTTTGTCCCTCGAGAGATACATGTAGCAATGACTAGACATTTTTTAATTCTCAAAGTTGAATGAGTGCTGCTGGCATTTAGTAGGAGGAGGCAAGGGATGCTAACGCACATTCTGCAATGTACAGGACAGCCTCTTACAACAAAGAATTATTCGGTCCAGTATGTCAGTAGTGTCAAGGTTGAGAAACTCTGCTATATGGCACACCTATTAGGGACAGAGATTATATCTTATTCATATTTATTCCCTAGAGCTCAACACTCACATCCTCCAAAGACTTACCTAATTCCGTCAGTCTGGTTTTAATATTGGGTACATTTTGTGAAACTAAAATTGTTTCCAAATCGACCATTTATGTGAACCACTTATTTGGTAACTTTTAAATAATTAAAGTATAAAATTAACTAGAACAATCACCCTTCTAACAAATAAGACATGGCATCAAACCTTTAACATTTTAATATTTTCTGAATATTGAGGCTACATAAGGCTATTCACAAATAATATATTCTTTTTATAATGAATTCACTGAAATTAACATTTCTCTCTGTAGTCAGTTTATGGTACCTAAATTGCATGACTATTAAGCACACTTTCCAGATCTGGAGGTCAAAGAGTGATGATATCCAGTTTTTCTGTAACTGAATTGGTGAAGAGAGGAAGAGAGATATTTGGTGCTTATACCTTAATATTAATATTTTAATCCTTCCAACTTTAGCTTTGAGCTTAGTATCTTCTTTTTAACTAATTGAGAATTTATGTAGATTGCATTATTATTTGCCAATTGAAGATGCAAACATTTAGGAGATGCTAGCTCCCAGACTGATTGATCCATTCAATCAATTATGTATAAAGTGACCACATGTACAAGGTCTTCTATGGTAGATAAGAATTGAAGAATGAGGAACCTTTTCTCTAGCCAGTGTATGGTCAATCAGAATAGATAAGACATATCTCTATATATCAGTAATATAAAAAACAAAAAGTTTATAAGACAGATGTAAATAAAGATATAGTTCAGAGGAGGGGAGATTATTTCCCACTAGTGGAAGTTTTCCAGGGGGAGGGGAATAAGTCAGGAAGTTTGGGACAATCTTTATAGACAAAGTGCTCAGTGGTCTTTGCAGTTCCTGGCCAATAACAAAAGCACCATTCGTGGGAATGCAAACTGGTGTAGCTACTCTGGAAAACGGTATGGAGGTTCCTTAAAAAATTAAAAATAGAGCTACTCTATGACCCAACAACTGCACTACTAGGTATTTATCCAGAGCATACAAAAATGCTCATTTGAAAGGGCACATGAACCCTGATGTTTACAGTAGTGCTATTAACAGTAGTCAAATTATGGAAAGAGCCCAAATGTCCATTGGCTGATGAATGGATAAAGAAGATGTGGTCTATCTATACAACAGAATATTACTTCGTGATCAAAAAGAATGACATCTTGCCATTTGCAACAAGGTAGATGGAACTAGAGTGTATTATGCAAAACAAAATAAGTCAGTCAGAGAAAGACAAATATATGATTTCACTCATATATGGAATTTAAGAAATGCAACAGATGAACATGGGGAAGGGAAGGAAAAATAAGATAAAAACAGAGATGGGGGCAAACCATAAGAGACTCTTAAATACAGAGAACAAACTGAGGGTTGCTGGAGTGGAGGTGGGTGGGGAGTGGGCTAAGTGGGTGATAGCCATTCATTAAGGAGGGTACTTGTTGGGATGAGTACTGGGTATTAAAGTAAGTGATGAATCACTGGGTTCTACTCCTGAAACCAGTAGTACACTATATATTAACTAACTTGAATTTAAATGAGTAAGTAAATAATTATAATGTGTGGAACTTCTTAGAGCCTTTAATATTGTAAGTGAACCTCAAAAGAAGATTATGCAATACATCTCAAACTTCTTAGTACATGTGTCACTTTATTTATTTGTCAGGATTAGAATTCCATTAAGATACATTCCAGAAAATGTCACTCTGTTCTGAAAGAACTGAGTCAATGTGGAGCAAGACAGGCCTTTGGATATCTTACAGCACATTTGGGGAAGGGGAAAGGAAGTAACAATTCTCATGTGACAAGAATTGTGCTGCATTTTGTACATTACCAATCCCATGGGCCACTATAAAGTCTTAGCCTAAGGAAAGGGTTGATCTCGAAACCAGAGTTGAGCAGAGAAAGGCCTCAAGAATTTTGAGTGCTGTGTAGGACAACACATATCTGTTTCATGTCTTTCTTCATTATAAACCAGAAATCTGGATTAGCTTTCTATTAACATGCAGACTGGCTACATACTTCCCCTGTTCCTTACCTGCCATTGAGCAGGAACAGTATATAAAGAGAAGGTTCTAGCCCCCCACCTTTTTTTTTCCATTTCTGGATCAGAGATTTAATCTTAGGGATTATGCTTTGTTTTTCTTTTAAAAATAAAACACTGTGGCACTTTTGAAAGAGGTACACAGTGCTTCTTTAATTGTAAATAATTGTTTCATGTATTTGGCAATAGAGGCCACTTGGAATTGAAGGGCCTCTAGGTCAAAATGTGGAACTCATTCTGACAACATCAAAGCCTCCTCTGTCCTCTCCAGAAGGCAGAGAGCAGGCATGTCAGCTTGATCCAACATGTACTTTTCTTGCAACCAATGGGTTATTTATTGTTGTTGCACACACTGACAAACAATGAGACAAGTCAGGGACTAGGGAAGCATCTTGCAAATGATTGCCTCTCCTAGGCATTTGTAAGGGGACATTATAAAATCATAGAATGCCAGAGTTTAAAGGGTCTTGTGACCCAGATAAAAGAAACAAGCTCCCCTAGACAATAAAGGAGGATACCGAGGTTTCTCAGAAAGCTGGTGACCTCCCTTAATCAGGCCATAACGGCAGATTTTGGATTCAATATCTCACTCCTAGGACTGCATTCGTTTTGCTACACCATAAATTAAAATTTATAATATGGATTTTATTATAATACAGTCTCTATTCATGCTTGGTTTTTAAATTCTTAGTTTTTTCAAGTGTGAATTGGGATTCCCTGCTATCTTTCCTTAGACACAAGACTTTGTAGGCTTCTAACTACAAACACTAGATGGTTCTGGAAAAGTTGGGTTTGAATGGAATGGAACACAAACAGATTTGCAACAGGATTCAGTTTTGTTGAAAGCCCAAAGAGTTTGAAAAATACTATATAAAACTGCCAGGTAGGAATATGTTTGGGGTTTTAGTGAATACAGAATATTGAGGAGGTTTTTGGGTAATTTGGACCAAACTGTTCATTGCTGGACTTGCTCAGCCCTTTGCAGAGGTACTAGGAAAGTTTGGTAGAAAACATTGGAAATAGGTTTAGTCTATTAATAGCCCACCTGGTGAGATGGAAAGTGACTAGAAGGAAACATTTCTGTCTTGGAATTAGTCCAAATATCAGAGCACAACAAGGGTGGACGCAGTGTGCAGACATTGCTTTAAACAAGAGAATTCCAGCTCTTTCAGGAAGTCCTCCTAGATAAGTCAGAGTAATAGCCAGCCAAAACAATATTGAGCTCATGCTTTTATTCTCAATATATTCAGTAAACAATTAGCAACTATTACTAAGCCTCTTTGGTGTGCCAGGCACTGGGGATACCATGCCTTTTAGACGTGCTCTTTCCCCTCAGCAGGTTGTGTTCTATTATGGAATTTCCAGAGAAGCTCTGGAAATTGTCCTTGACCTGCAGTTCAAGGACACTGTGGCAGGTATGGTGCATCTTTGACTTGTTGTGGAAGGAAAATTGAATGCAATCCACAACTAAAGTTCAAATATCAGTATATTTTTCTGATGCACTGGGATAGGGGATCAAGTGGCAGTTAGGGATCATGGATCCCCTTAGAGAAAATGATTATGAGTAAAGAAAGTGGGTTCGATGTTTCAGATAGAACAACATGGCCATGGTCTGTATACTGGAGAGTATAGTGGTTCCAGTGTTGGTATGAGACTATACTGGACCCAATCAATTCTCCCTCACCTTCCATGAGTGCTCATTTCATTCTACCATATATTATGCTATTTACAAGTCTCTTTTTCTATCTAGACCACAATCCTCTTAAAAGCAGGATATATATTTTTAAGGTAGTAACTTTTGTTTTTTTCTCTTACTTCAAGAGAAATGCATGAGTATTAACAGACACTTAGGAAATAAATATAAGTAAAATGAGGAAACAACCAGTTAGTGTGGTAGTGCATAACCTTATAATAATATATAGAGATCTAAATATATGCATATATACATACATGCTCATACATACATGAAACAATCACATAAATGGATAATAAAGTGGACGATGGGTATACTACCCTATCTACATAGAAATAACCCAATATCTTTGTGCCATTAAATATCAACATCATCATTTTAAAATAACTTCATAACAATCCATTTTATAGATATACATGATTTACTTAATTAAATTTCTTGCAATTGGACACTATTCCCAATTGGACATTATTCCCTTATTTTAAATGGTATAATAAATACCATTTGGCTCATTTTTCTACATATCAAAGGTTTCTCCTCAGAATAGATTTTTAGAATAGAATTCATTGGATGAAATGCACAATTAGATGAAATCTGACAAATATCTGCAGTTGTGTAGTAACCATTGTAACCACGATCTAGAACATTTGTATCCCCTCAAAAAGTTTCCTTTTGCCATTTGCAGTTCATCCCCTCTCCCTATTCCTTGGCTCCTTTAGCCACTGACTTATTTATTTATTTATTTATTTATTTAGGTCTGATTTCTGTTACTTCGCATAATGCTTTAGAGATTCATACATGCTGTGTGTTTATTGGTAGTCCTTTTCTTTTTTTGCTGAGCAATATTCTATTATATGAGTGCATCCGGAAATATTTATTCCATTTACCATTTGGTGAATATTTGTTTTTTATTCTTCCAGTTTTCAGCTATAATGAGTAAAGCTGCTATGAATATATGAGCATATATCTCCATGTTAGCATATATTTTTATTTTTCTTGAGTAGATATTTAGAATCTTAGTTGCTGGGTCACATGTGTGCTTAACTTTGTAAGAAATCCAAATTTTTGAGCATTTCAGTTGTCCTATATCCTTGCTCATCCTTGGGGACTGTCAGTCTTTGATTTTAGAAATTCTAGAGTCCTGGAGTATGAGTGGTATATTCAATTACAGTTTTAATTGCATTTCCCAGATGACTAATGAGGTTGAGCAGTTTTGCCATTCATGTATCTCCTTTGGTGAAATGTCTACAAAGTCTTTCCTTTTATTGTTGTCATTTTCTTCTTAATAATTGTAAGCATTTTAAAAATATAATTTGGGTAAAAGTCCTTCATTAGACACAAGTTTTGCAAATATCCGCTCCTGTAATAGTTGGTGGCTTGCCTTTTCCTTTTCTTAACAGTGTTTTTGGAAGGGCAAATGTTTTCAATTTTAATGAAATCCAGTTTTTTTCTATTTTTAAATATTTTATGCTTTTTTAAATCCAATTTTAAAAACTTTGCTTAACAAAAGGTCACTAAGCTTTTCTCTTATGATTTATTCTGGAAATTTTACAATAGCTTTTATTAAAACTATGTTTGGTTCTATAATCCACTTCAAGTTCATTTTTGTATGTTGGAGAATGTAAAGAGTTTTATTTTTTGCATATGGATATTCAGTTATCTCAGCATCATTTGTTAAAAAGATTTCCTTTCCCTCACTGAATTGCCTTGGAACATCTGTTGAAAATCAATTGACTATATATATGGGGGTCTATTTGTGAAATTTTAATTCTGTTACTTTGATATGTATGTTTAACTTTATGCCAGTACCATTCTCTCTTCTTTACTGTAGTATTATAATAAATCCTGAGGTTAACTTTATCCTTTTTTCCAAAATTATTTTGGCTACTTTAATTCTTTTGTATTTCTATATACATTTGTGGATCATCTTGTCAGTTTCTACAAGGATTCTTGGATTTTTTGTTGGAATTTCACTGAATCGATAAATTAATTTAGAGAGAATTGCCATCTTAACAATATTGAGTATTCTGAACCATGACCATAGTATATCTCTCAATTTATTTATGTCTTTTAAATTTTTTCAGCAATTTTTTATAGTTTTCTGTGTATAGATCATGCATATATTTTGTTAAATTTATACTTAAGAATTTTATGGTTTGATGTTATAATAAATTTTAAGAATTTCCATTTATGGGGCATCTTGGTGGCTCAGTCAGTTAAGCATCTGACTCTTGGTTTCAGCTCAGGTCATGATCTCATGGTTTTGTGGGTTCTAGACCCAAGTTGGGCTCCTTCCTCCATGCTGATGGTGCAGAGTCTGCTTGGGATTCTCTTTCTCCTTCTCTCTCTGCCCCTCCCCCGCTGGCACTGTCTCTGTCTCTCTCAAGATAAATAAATAAACTTAAAAAAATTTCCATTTACAACTGTTGCTAGTTGATAGAATACAATTGATTTTTAAAACATTGACCTCAGAGGAGCGCCCGAGTGGTTCAGTCCATTGAGCATCCAGCTTTTGATTTCGGCTCAGGTCACGATTGCAAGGTTTGTGAGATCAAGCCCTGTGTGAGATTCTCTCCCTCTCTCTCTGTCCCTCTCCCGCTCACACACATGTGCTCTCTCTCTCTCTAAAAATAAATAAAAATAAAACTTAAAAAAACTTCACCTCATAAACTGCAAACTTGCTAAACTCACACATTAGTTGTAGTTTCTTTTAGGTAGATTCCTTAGGATTTTCTATAGTCATGCTATATTTAAATAAAGACAGCTTTTTGTTTTCTTTCCAATCTGTATGCCTTTTATTTCTTTTTCTTCCTGAGGGAGAATAGGGTAGATACTTAAGCCTGTTTGGAATGGCTTGAGTGACATAAGAGACAATTGATCTTGGGATCAGGGGATGGGGCCAGGATAAGTATTACCTCTGGCCATTATTTGCATGGTTTGAATATTCTACTGGTGCCAAGGGGAAAAATATGTGGGCCTCATGGCTTGTTCAGCTGTGGGGTGAAAGGGGAAGCAAGAGAAGTAAGACTTAAAAGTTGTTAAAGATTAAACGTCAAAGCTGGAATCATTCTATTATAGTTTGATTTGCTAAAATAATTTTAAAAAATTGGACTCTTAGCAACAGGAATTTCCAAGTTGATGGTTTAGGAATAGGATAACAACATTGGTTTGTGGTTTTAATTTCATCTAGATGTCCTTTAGGAACTTTAAGGAATTTAATAACATGAACAAAAAAATAATATTACCAGCAATATGCTGTCAACTGTAAGCTCCACCCTACCACCTAAAGACCCTTCCCCCCCTTAGTCATCTTTTCATCTGGCTTTATTTTATTTTATTAATTATATTATTATTATTTTATTTTAGAGAGAGATGCAAGTGGGGAAGAGGGACAGAGGGCAAGAGAGAGAGAATTTTAAGCAGGCTTCATGCTCTGCACAGAGCCTGATACAGGACTCGATCCCACAACCCCGGTATCATGACCTGAGCCGAAATCACAAGTCAGATGCTCAAATGACTGAGCTACACAGGGCTCCCCTCATCTGGCTTTGTTTTAAAATGTAGGTGTAATCCCAGACAATTATTCTTTTGGCCATCAAGTTTCATCTTTTTATCTGGCCAACCCCATCACTAATTGCTCAGTTGGGGAATCCAATAATTTTTTTTTCATTGTTTCATGCAGACTAGAAATATTAGTATCAGAGATGATTTTACCTATTACTAAATGAACCTTCAATAACTTGATCTCCTGATGTTGTTAATAATAACTTCTCTCTCCTTTCTTTTCTTCCTTAAATTCAGAAAGCTCAGCACTTAGGCCAACTCTGGTCTCTTCACATTTGAAATCAACCCAGTACTTGCATTCTTGAACTTCCTCCAACCAAATTACTAGAAAATGTATTCCTGAGGCAACTGCTCTGGTGATTACACTGATTTTGCCTTTTTTCTGGTGACAGGTGTTAGGACCATGACAATTATGACTCACTGGGAAAAAAAGAACTCCTAAATCAAATTCTGCCCAGGACGTAGGCATCCAGGCTGTCTGGTGTTTGCCATATTTACTGATGCTGCAGAAAGGAGATCTTGTTTTCCCAGTCACCACTTACTTAAGGACAGCCCCTCGCTAGGCTGTCTGTCTGGCCTGCCTAGAGAATGCTGGAGATCTGATACACTAATTTAATTCTTCCTGGTTGCTAAGGGCAAAAGAGACCATATGCCCTCACCCCCACCCCCAAGTGCAGTTAGCCCACAGAACAGCATAGCTGGACTTGCACTCAAGGGTAGAATTTCTTTCATTCTTTCTTTCTTTCGTTGGTAGAGGTTAGCAGTTTTTGACCGGAGAAACACTAAAACTGTGAATACCTCAAATTTCTCTAGCCTCCACAGATAAGATGTTTGGGAACAATGTGTCTTCAAGAACTTAGAATCTCACTAGGGGTATAAGATGTAAGTGACTCACTAAAAAAGAATCTCTTAGTATGAATTAAGAATGCTTATAGGAAAAGTAAAAAATATGGAATATAAAGTGATTGCTAATAAATAATAATAAAATAATATTTCACTATGTGGCAGGTATCATACTAGTATTATCACATACTGTAAAATAATTATTTCAACAATAATAACAATATCTAACATTTCTTGAACACCTACCATATGCCAGGCAGTACTAAGTGCTTTATAGATTACTTTATCATTATTCAAAGTAGGTGCTATTACCATCTCTGTTTTTAGATAAGGAAACTGAGGCTCAGATGGATTAAGCAACTTGACCATGATTCCACTAATGATGAGTGGCATATCTGAGATTCTGAAAGTCAAAGTTATATTTCCCTCCTCTCCTGTGTGATTACTCTGTGGTCAAATGTCTACAGAAACTGGGATGGTGATCAGAAAAAACTTCAGAGAAGAGACCAAATGGGATGGCTTTGAAGGATGAGTTGGAAATGAAACAATGGAAATAGTTGGGAGAGAGGGTACCTGGCATTGCAGGTAGAAGACATAATGGACAAAGGCTCTGTGAGCATTGTTTTGTATTTTATCTGTGAGCTCATCTCCCCAATGCCTGTTTGTACATCTTGGACAGGTATATGAACTACTGTATTGAGTTCTGACATGGTTGTTTGTTAAGGCCACTCTATCATGATTAGGTAATGGGATCCCTTCTAAAGGTGGAGGGCTTCTGAGTACCTCATCTATGGAAGGGAACATTCTACTGACAGGATGTTGATTCTCTTAGTTTTGGCGAGGCAACTCTTAGAAAACATCTGCTTCTTTTAAGTCTACTACTTTGTGAGTCTGCACTTTGAGATGGTTTCAAGAGCCTTACTGAGTGGTAAGGTAAGATTCTTCTATCTTGATGTAGAGAGTGCATAGCAAGCAGTCCTTCCATAGAAGATATTTTGGAAGATACAATTGAAGATATTCTAGAAGACAGATTATCTTGCTTTATTTTACTCTAATTCCTTTTTGTAATGTGAGGACTTCAGCAAAGTTTTATTTAAATGCTTACAGTTGATCTTGGCAATATTATGCCATTTGAGCCCAAACCAGTAATGCCCCCTGAGGTCAGGGTGGTGAGGGTAGCAGTAATCCATTCTCTCTCCCCCAAAATATCTACATTATTATTAATCCCTACAATATCTATATCAACATACATTTTGAAAATACTGACACATGCATGTCTGAGCTATTTTTTTTTATGTGTTTTACAGAAAGTGTAGTTTGTGCTATGGATTTTCTGATATTTTTGCAGTAACTTCCCTCCCAGGTAAAGACACACACACAAACACATACCTATCTGCCTCCCAGCCTTGGTGACAGAGGTGTCTTATTACATATTTTACCAAACGCCTCATAGGAAATGTAGGGCGGAAGTGGCAGTAAGAAGGCCATCATAGCAATGACAGTCTGTTACAAGGTGCAGAGGCAGTAGCAACCTCCCTGCTTTCTACAAGAACATATCCTACTTTCTCTTCAGTACATATCAGAGAAAGATCTAACTTCTTACCCAGGGATTTGAAAACTTCCCAGATTGAGTCTACATGTCCATTTCTAGATTTTTTAAATTAGAATTTCCTTTACCAAATGCTCTCTTTTTCTGCCAACACACATTTTTCTCATTTCTACTTCTTGCTTTATATAAAATATTCCTCGTGAAAATACCTACCAGTCCCTCAAAGCCAGATTCACCTCTTTCCTGAAGCTTTATCTGACTTTGTCCTCAGCCTATCTCTTACTTCGTGGTACCATCCATTTTGTTACTTAACTATATTCTTATTTTTCACTTACTTAGATTTACTTCGATTCAGTTCAATTCATACTTATTAGCACTTTCAGAGTCCCACACGGCAGGCCAGTTTCCAAGGTTAACAAACAGATTGAAAATTCTGTGTCTGCTTCTATGGAACTAAGTAGATTCCTCTTATACATTTTAGATCCCCAACTTTACTGCAAGCGTTTTGTTTTTATATACCCTTTCGCATTAAGCAGACAGAAATGGTTTAAGAATACATTTTAATCGAGATAATAGAAAGGGCGTCACTGATGAGATTTTCTCTCATGGGTTATGTATGGAAAGTCTTGAATCTTAAAAATGACTGAATTCTGTGGCTGTAGAATATTTACCTCTGACCATGGTGAGGTGGCTGATTAGAAGGTAGTCAGGTATTGGCTGAACGCTGAACCTGGATTATTGTCTAAGGAATCCACCCTAAGCTCAGATGGAGGGTGGAAAGGCAAGAGATCTGTCATTAGGGGTTCTGATCAAAGAACACCACAGAACCAGACTGTGAAGGGTCTGGGTGCCTGGTAGTGGTTCACTGTGTTGTTTGTAATATATGAAGGCTGACAGAATCAGAAATGACTGGATTTGGAGTTTAAAGAAATGGATCCCTCAATTTTTTCTTCGCTGTATCATCTATATGTCAAATTTTGGACTGCCACTCTTCCATGTCCTCTGTTGGGTGGAAGCATGAAACACCACAGTCTCTCAGCAATCCCCCATAGGCTGGCAGAAGGGACTGCCCATGAAAGATGCTCATTAACTGTCACTTGACTTTAAGTTTTCCAATGAATAACCCCAGTAGGATCAAGTGACTTCTCTGCCAAAGCACAACGTCAGTGGAGGAAGCAAGAAAAGTGGAGGGTCCTTGGCACACTAGCATTTCATTATATCTTATCTTTGAGCAGTAAATCCCACCAGTGCTGCAGTGTTCCACTTACAGGTATACCCGCACATACCCACTGAGAAGACCTGCTTTACCTCCAAACTCATGTGTGACAGCTACGGAGGAATCAGGGGGAAAAAGTGAACATTTCCATATCTAATTAGTGAAAGAGTTAAAACTGGAGCAAGGCCATGGGAAATTGCTTTAACTCCTTGACTTTCAGCTTCCTCACCTCACTTCTAAAATGTGGAAAATAATAACTATGCCACTTGAAGTTTTACTCAAGTGTTCACTGTCATCTTGTTTGGTTTCAATGTGATAGAAAGATTGGAAGTTCAAAAGGTAATGCTCCTGTTCTCTGGCATATTCCACATGCCCTGTATCCAGGAGTTTTGTGCTTCCTGGTTCCTAAAGGAATTAAGTTTCTTTGTCAAGTAGGCATTCCCCTCTGCCATGGTCACTACCACCCAGAGCTTTGTTTGGATATCAGAGATTGCTGTGGATAGGAAAGAGGAAACTAAGTGGTGGCTGATTTTTAGTTATCTCGGGTGGGTTAAGCAAAATTTGATTTGAATTAAAAAATTAAAAGCATGTGATAGTATTTGCATGTCAGTGTTATGGAAGAAGTTCATATTGGAGTTAATGTAAGGGCTGAAATCAACATATGTGAAAGTACCTAGCCCAGTGCCTGACTCAAAGTCTAGTCTCAATAAGTGCTTATTTCTCTTTTCTGCCTGTTTATTTGTACTTTGTTACCCAGGAAATGCCTATCAGTTGAGCCATTTGAAATCCAAATATCTATCCTCAACTTAGACCAGCTGCCAACAAATTGGATATCTTGTACCCCTAGTGTGCACAGAAACTCCTGGTGGGGGGTTGAGTGGGTTGAAAGAGACTTAGGGAGTATGTTTCTAGATCCTCAAACTCCACATTTACTTTTTCCTCAAATTGATCAGCCTGAGTTGGATGTCATTCTAGTTCTCTTTCCCCAACTTTCCTTTCATAATCATCTTTCTACCACTTGACAGAAGAAAGGAATACCTCCCACCATTTCTGAATCTTACTGAGTTTGATTACTGTGTTGCCTGGGGAGAGCCTGGGGAGAGGTTGTCATATAAAGAAAAAACAGAAATGAGAAAAATATGTGTTGGCAGAAAAGGAGAGCATTTGGTAAAGGAAAGTTCAATAAAAAAAATCTAGAAAGAGAAGTTTAGGCTCAGTTTGTGAGGTTTTCAGATCCTTGTCTGGAGTTGGGGCTTTCTCTCATATGCACTGAAGAGTCTTTGTAGAAAGCAAGGAGGTTGCCAGTGCCTTCTGCACCTCGTAAAAGACCATCATTGCTCTCATGGCCTTCCTATTGCAACTTGAGCCCTACGTGTCCTATGAGGTATTTTGTAAAATATGTACCATATATTTTGTGACATATATGATATACAATATGTAATATATATTATGTTTATATATTATTAAAAGATATGTCTAGTAAAATTTTACTTTTTTATTCAATAATTATCAAATTTTGTAATATATTTATGTTGTTTGGAAGTTTTGTGCTACTAATAATCTTAATAGGTAATTCAATCTAGAAGAAATTATAAACATAAGAGTATTATGGAGGGGCACCTGGGTAGCTCATCAGTTGAGTGTCTGACTTGGGCTCAGGTCGTGATCTCACGGCTTGTGGGTTCCAGCCCTGCATTGGTCTCTGTGCTGAAAGCTTGCTCAGAGTCTGGAGCCTGCTTCAGATTTTGTGTCTGTTTCTCTCTTTGCCCCTCCTCCGTTCGTGCTCTGTCTCACTTTGTCTCTCAAAAAAATAAATGAATGTAAAAAAAATTTTTTAAAAAGAGTATTATGGAAATAGGAAATTAAAAACTTAAGTACATATTTGAATAACATGTATACTTTTGTTGTAGAGAACTATGATAGGGTGATCAATACAGCATGGAGATACATTTCTTTGGACAAATTTTATGAGGTCATTCTCTTTGATGACTAAAAAGCAACAATGTCAAATATATGTTAAAAGAAGTTTTTATGTACCTACTTTGAAATGGGTGGATTTCAAATCATTGTATTATTTAGATTTCATTGGATAGATTTATAAGGAGGATTTGTTTTTAAATGTTACTATTTACACACTGGAAATGTCACCCTTTGCAATTATTTAAATTTATGACGAGAAATTTTAAAGGACAGGAGTTAAAAATGTGCGAATGGGCACTTAACTTTCAAACTTTGGGAGTAAATAATCCAAAAAGTTTGAAGATTACTATTACAGGTAACGCGCAAAATGCAGTTTGGTTTAGGAGGGTGCTCTGCTTACGGTGGATAGGCAAGGAGGGTTGGGGAGACACGGGGAGAAATGGGAGCTGGGGAGCAGGGGAAACGATTGTGTGTAGTGCAGTGGGCGTTCCATAGAGGGGCGCTGGTGACAGGGAGACAGAGAGGCGTCGCCTGGGATGGGCGCACGGCAGTGGCTCTTGGAACGAGCGCCGGCCAACAAAATGGCGACCGTTTGACTGAAAGGTTCGGCTCCTCAACGATCTGGCCAGATTAGTGACAGCTTATTGGTTTGGGGCAACAGCTGCTGTCAGGACAGGCTTCCAGCGACGTGGGACGTGAAGGGGTTTCAGCCAAGCCCCGTGGGTGAGTTGGGAGTCCGTGGTGGTGGAAAGGAGTCATTTTTTTCACTTGCGAGATGCCCAAAGGCCCGTTTCTGAACACTCATGGCTCAGCTAACGCGGAGCAGTCTGTGTGACTTACACATAGAAGTGAGAACACCTCAGAATTTCACACGCTACTTAGGAAAAGGTGTAAGGTGTTAGTTGGTTGTCATGAATAACGGGTTTGCCCACCGAAGAAGCCCAGGGTTGCCTGGTGATTATAATGACATCGGTGTAAATACAAACTCACTCTCCAAAGCCAGTCGACACTGGGTTAATTCAACTTCTCAAGTTTGTGGAAAGAGTACTCGTATCTCTGTGTTCTCTGATCTCCTGGGAAAGGAGGGCTATTTTCCATGAAAGTGGTGACCTGGGAGAAGCCTGCAAGGTGTCCCGGATTGTGGCACTGCAGAGACCGTTTCCAAAGTCTTGTTTCAGGTGTTAGTTGCGGCTTGTTTATCGGATTTGAAACAAAATCTAACTAGTCAAATACAAATATAAAAATATCCCCAAGACAAAAGTACCTATTTATTAGATTATTTCTAATTTCACATTATCTGAACCCTGACTTCTATTCCACTTTCTCCCTTTCTTTTAGTAAAGAAGTGATCATATGATTGTATTTATATTTTGTAAATGCTCCCTAGTTCCCCAGCAGCCATTTTTGCCTATAGAGGAAACTCTAACGTTTTAATCTGGCATTCAGAAGCCTCCATAAATTTGCCTCAATCTGTATTTCTTATTTTATTTTCTATCATTTTCCCACATGGAACAGCAGCTCAGTCTGGCTGTTTCTTGCCACCTGAATATAACATGAGGATACAATAGGATCCAGATTAATATACAAACAAAGGATGATAGTGGGTCACTTTGGATAAGGCAATTAAGGAATGTTTCATAACAGAGATGAGATTCGAATTGATCTTTGACATGATGGATTTTCAAGGCCTGGTCTTAGAGTAAAATACTGAGCTATTGGTGAGGAGCTAGGTGTGGCCTAGCTTTCTAGGACATTTACTCAAACAATAAAGATACTAGGAGGCCCAATACTGTTCGGCCTTTTATTACACACCGCACCAAGGTGATAAAATCACCTACATTAGAGATTGAGATCTGTATTGAGATCTGTTTCCACACATGGAGTCGTGAAGTCGGAACTTCCTGAGATTTGGCCCATTGGTAGGCAGAATCTGGTATAGGACAGTTCTGTTTAGTATCCTATTTGTGTTGGTTTATTATTACTATGATCACAGAACAACTCCATATATTTCACCTACAGTAGTTAATATAGGTGTTATCCAGGAGTACCCCTCAGCAGGGTGGTGATTCATGTTTTATTGTCATCCTGGGATTTAAAAAAATAAATGACCCTGAACAAGGAACCTGAGAGTACAGATTCTAGATCTGGCACTGCTACTGATGCTAATAAAAACAAAATAACCATTTCCCCCCCCCCTCCTTAATTTCTGCACCTGGGAATATATGCAGTAATAACTTCCTTGCCTATTTGTAAAAGTTCAGTAAATATTGAATCAGCTAATATATGCAAAAATATTTCCAAGGAATTAAAAAATCACTAAAATGTATGGGATCAAATTCCAGGTTCTTTTTGTTTTCTCTGAGGGTATAATTGGGTAATCTGAAAACCAGCCATTCAAGTGCATTAGGTAGTATAGGTGAAGACCTGGGACTTTTTTTCTTTTATATTTCCATTGCCTAAATAGTGTCTGTCACATAGTAGGTACTCATTGTATGTTTATAAAATGAAGGAAAGAATAAGTGACTGGAGGCATTCAGTGGCCTCCTTGTAGCCAGCTGACGTGGCCACCAAAGCTCTGTGTCCAGGTGACTGGCTGCGTGGAGTCCTTGAACTGTGTGTTTGCTTAAGGATATCCTGCTTCCACCTGCTCTTCTCCCCGACTGCTTTATAAGAGTAATAGATAACGTTGTTTGAGGACCAAATATACGCTAGGAGCCGTGAGGTGCTTTGCATAAACTATCGGTAATCCTCACAATCCTGAAAAGATGTGCATCCTTCTTTTGAACATCAGAAACTTATGCCCAGAGAAACTAAGCAATTTACTAAAAATCAGAGCTAATGCCTCAATTTGGATAGTCTAGATTATGCTGTTGTAGTAAACAGCCTCCACCTCTCAGTGACTGAAAACACAAAGGTTCATTTTTTTGCTTCTGTCACACGCTAGCAGTGAGTCAGCAGGAGGGCCCTGCTCAGTGTAGTGGGGTCACTGACATAGCAGAGCAGCAACCGTCACAAATATTACTCTACCACGGGAAAAGACGTCTCTAGAGAGTGTCATACCAGCCGTAAAAGCTTGGCCTACAAGTGACATACATCCCTTCTTCTCACAAAGCATTTGCCAGGATTAGTCCTATGCCTCCACCTAACCACAGGCAGGCTAGGACATGTCGTCCTATCGTATGCCTGGAAGATAGAGTGAGAAATTTGGGGGGCAGTGCAAATGACTACCAGCTCTAGTAAGTGGAGGGCTTAGTTTCTGAATCCAAAAATTATCTGACTCCAAAGCCAGATTTCACAAAATCTGGTCTACTTAGTTTACCTAAAGTTCTGGGATTGGGAGATATCTATATCATTTGACCTTCTGTTGCTTTTCAGTGAGGGTCGTCTTTCTGAGGCAACCTAGGCTGGGCTAGAATAACTCTTCCTTCTCAGTTGTCATACGATGAGTCACCAACTCTATGGTCTGTGGCAGATGAGAGCTTGAAAGGCACTGTCCCCAACCACGCACTCTCCTGCTTGTGCATCTGTAGCAGAAATACTGTCGTTAACATCATATTTTGCTATTCTAGTTCCACAGCTGCCGGAGTGACCTAGCAGTTGGCTGGGCATACCCTGAACTGCAGAAGATGTACGCTGGGCCAGAAGCAAGGCTTCTTCCTGCAGACTTGGAAGGGGCTGATGACAAAGGCCTGCCAACAGTGCTGTGACTGTAAGTTAAGATCATTCACATTTCCATCTTTGTAGGCAGCCTGTGATGTGAGTTTGGAGGCTCCCCAACAAAGAGCCATGAATTAGAAGTCAAGAGCTTTGAAGTCATTCCTGACTCTGTCATCACTAGTTGTGTGACCTTGGGCAAGTAATTTAATCTCTCCAAAGTCTGAGTTTTCTATCTGGAAGAAGAATTCCAGTTCCAACATTCAGGTTTTTAAGATGAAAACTGCCAGTTTGTGCAAAATGTGAATGGCTGACATCTGAACAACACTTGATATTTTACAGAGCTTTTCTTTAGCTACCCTGTGATGCAGACATAATTACACTGATTTCCTAAGTGAAGAAACTCAGTCTTATAGGATCAGGTGAATTGCTCAAGGTCTCACAAATAATAAATAGCAGAAGTAGGACTTGAACATGTCTTCCATCTCCAAATATGATATTCTTTGCCCTGATCTGAGTCATTGACTAGGATGGTCCACAGGATGTGAGAAAGAACATACAAGTAAAGAGAATGGATAACAGAGAGAAAAACAGTACAGGATTTGGATTCTTGAAGACTAAGTTTGAATCCATTTACTGGTTTATACTTCTGGAAAAGCCATTTCTTTTTCTCTCCTCCTCTCCTCTCCTTTCCCCTCCCTTGCCCCTTCCCTTCCCTTCCCTTTCCTACCCTTCACTTAACTTCCTTTCCCTTTCCTCCTCTCCCCTTTCCTTCCTTCCTTCTTTCTTTCTTTCTTTCTTCTTTCTTTCTTTCTCCTTTTGTATTTGGCACAAGTAGGTAGGGCTTATAGTCATCCGGCACACATTGGTATAGCCATACTGCTGACTAAAATGTTGACATCCTTCTGTGCTGTTTGGTGAATAACTACTCTAACTGGCCCCTCCTTTAAGATCCCCACCTACCTCCTCATTAATAAAAATGTCAGTGTGGGGCTCAGCAGAAGCCATTAAGGACCCACTTCATTACAGGGCTATGATTGGTCCCAAGCTATATTCATTGTTAAATATTTATAATATCACTGATGAGTGGAGATAATAGTAGTATTCTTCCCAATTTCAGTAGGCTGCTCTTGAAGATCAGATAATATAAAACAATGAAGATGACCTACCAGCTATAAATCTTAAAGGCAATGTTTTTTTTTAAATGTCATAGCAATGGCTTCTGGAAAGAATTCTGTTGTAAATACCACATAAGTTTTTACCTTGGTGAGATTTGTTGCCTATTAGCCTATTCAAGACTCTGAGACAATAAAGGAACTTATTTAAAATTTTTAACTTTGAATTTTCTAATAGTTGAGAATAGAGCTCATTTACTCCACTATAATACACTTGTCACATCTTCTGCTAATTTTGTGAGTCTTGGTTTTTGACCCTGAGTTTATTGTTTTCTCTATCTTTGCTTACTTTTGTATGGTATGTCATTCTATACACTGGCTCACAAGGTTCCTATTCCAGATGCTGCTTCAGTCCAGAGTCAGAGGCAGTCAACAACCTATAGCAGGTTTAGCATAGTACAGAAGTTTCTGGAGTCTAATATCCTAGAAAAACAAGAACAAGTAATAACAGTTGCAGGTATTTATTGAGTGCTTTTTTACACCTGGAGGATGCTGCTGAGTGCTGTACATATTCTACTGGTCATGGGGTTTGACTGTCCCTCCATTTCTCCACGTGGTTAGTCTAAGCCAGGGGGCAGCAAACTATGGCCCATGGGCTATCCATTCCTAGGCTTATTTTTGGAAGAGCTAAGAATATTTTAAGTATTTTTATAGGAGTGAAAAAGAAGAATATTCTACTAAGGTTGTATGTGGCCCACAAAGCCTAAAATTGTTATTATTTTGCATTTTACAGAAAAGTGCAAATACATGATAATCCCACTTTGCTTATTAGTGGTTGTATTAGAGTTAGGCATGCTGTCCGCTCAAACAACAAATGGTTATGGAGGCTTAACCACTATTTTGGATGTTAGGGAGACATCAGTAAGCAAAACAGACAAAAATTCCTGCCCTTGTGTATTTTCAATTCTAGTTAATGAGATATAAGTCTATTGTTGTTTGGTAAAGGTTTCTCACATTCTTGTAGGGGATAGTGATAAACATAATTCATTTCCAGTTTAGATGTTTCTCTCTTTAAATGTGATACTTCTAGCTTATGATCACAAGGGAAGCCAGTTTGAGAGTCAACAACACATCAAGGGTGACAGAAGAGAAGTAAGAAAGAAATTAATTATACTGCTGAGTCAGTAAACCTTGAAATCTGCCATAAGACTTCCCAATATATTAAATAAATTCTCTCTAAGTCCTTTTAAATACATTTTCTGTTACTTGAATTAGCAAACAGCATATGTATGCACATACATTATCTAATTTAATCCTCACAACAATCCTATGAAATATTTATCATTCTCATTTTCAGAAGAAGAATGTGAAGACCAGAGAAATTAACTGACTGTATAGTCAACACAGTAGTGGTAGAGCCAAGATGGTAACTCTGATCATTCTGAGTTTCACAGCTCTCTCTAGAACTCAGTTTCTCCTTCTTATGAAATTTCTCAGCAGTAAGAAATGTTAGAGGTCAAGACAAGAAGTCAATATGGAACAGTTTTTATATCCTGAGCCTGTGTATATAACTGCATTACTGACTTTTATCCTCTTTCTTAGACCTAGAATAATCTTTCTTGACCCCTATCCTATAATGAGAAGGCAGAATTTTTCCATTTATTGAGAAGTCATTGCTCTAAGACAGTTGTATCAATGTATATAAGGAACCAGACACTGAAATCTCCAGCAGGGAGCAAGTCTTGTTTTGAATTTATATCTATATAAGATCAATCTGTTTTCTCCATTTTTCCTATCACCACTTAGGTTCCTTCATACCTTGTCTACCTGGTCTATGCTCAAACCGCTCTGGCCTTCCAACCCAATCTTCACACTATAATGAGAAGATAAAGGCAATTTTTCAATAAGACCTTCAACAAAGCCTGTTCAGCTTTATCTTTCTTCAAGATCTCCTGCTTTGTCTGTTTCAGCCACACCAGCCTTTGTCAGCCATCAGCTTCTGTCTCGAATGATCTTTCTTTCCTTATATGCCCAATAACACCTATTTGACTCTGGCTCAAACTTTACTTTTTTATGCACGCCTTTATTGATCTCCCTACTAGATCAACTCTGCTCATTAGTCCTCCTAAGCCATGAGACAATATAGTGTTCTACTAGTTTGTATGTTTATTATATTGTGTGATTTAATTATTATGTTTTATGTTTTATTATATTAAATATTAAATAAATATTATACTTAACATTTATATTATAATTATTATTTTGTGTGATTATTAATTTACTATATTTTATGTAGGAGCACAATGGCCACATTTGTTACTGTTGTAAACCCGGTATCTGGTACACAATAGGTGCTCAATAGATAGTTGTGGAATGAATGTATAAATGTATGCATATAAAGGCATCTTATATTTGTTCAGTGATCCAGAGCATCAAGAAAATTCTAGAACTCAGGTTGTATCAGTTTGAAAACCTGCAGGAAATACATGAGATCCTCAAATGGAACAACTGAGGAGAATTTAATTTAGGAACTGTTTATACAGGTGAAATAGGCTTAAGAGAAAGTAACAAGGAATGATAAAGCATCTTGGGGCTCACAACAGTGGGGTTGGTACCCCTAAACCTGAATGGGCAAGTGAAGAGAGAAGTTTCCTCCCAAAAAGAATAGGTGTGGTTCTAGAAGAGAGCCACAGGATAGGAATGGTGGCTGTTGTAGATAAACCCAGCCAGCTTGAAGGACCTCTCTAGTGTCCATTGATGTCAGAATTAAAAGAAGAAAAACATCATTAACCATCTTTTCTCTCCCTGAACCTCCATCTAGTGCCTCCCAGTGGGTAAACCTAACTGAAACAAGAGGGTAAAGAACTAAATGATATAGTCCATAAAGGCTACTTCCCAGGGCACAAGGCTGAGTGGGAAATGGATCTGGGAGGACAAAATAAAAAATTTCCAGCCATTGGTCCTTGGGAGAATTCTATCTCTTGCTAAGATGACACTAAAGGGTAGCTTGAAAAGTTTTAATTTAATATAACAGAAAGGAATTACTAAAGTTAGAGTTTCATAGGTAACTGACAAGTTTTCTTATAATGAAGATTCCATAATAACTGTGAATAAAAAAGTACACGGGATATTTAGTTAGACATAAAATCAAGTCATTGCTCTGCCAGTACAAACTTTGGTAGCTTGGTGTTCTTGTTTGTAGAGCGAGGATTATAGTGCTCATGTTATAGGGTCATTTTAAAAATCCAATGTCTGGCACATGGTAGGTGCTCATGAAATGGTAACTCCTATGAGAAAGATACATAGTTATTGCCTGCTAGAGCCTTGCACTATGATAAAGTCTCTCCCTCAGAACTCTTGTTGTCAGTAGGCAAGCAAGACCATCAGGGATGGAGAAATTAGAAATTAGAAATCTGGCCATTTGTAGCAACATGGATGGAACTAGAGGGTGTTATGCTGAGCAAAATAAGGCAGAGAATGAAATTAAAAACTAGAAACTAAGAAGGCCAGGGAATAACCAAATATCAATTGCAAGTCCACAAGGATTCAGGTCACAAGTCCTGCAGCTCTGCCATGTAACTGGACCACTCCTCACCTTTGTCCCCACCCCACCTCCCACTCACATCCTAGGATCTTTAAGGAACCTTCTAGTTCTAAAGGTGAGTGCATTGTAGATGATGAGGATCATATACATCAGTCAACTACTGCGTCATTCAGCTGTGTGCAGGTAAACCACAGGCTATTGAAGCTAATAATAGCAGGAGCAGTTTAGAACTCAGTGGGCAGTTCTACCTTAAGACAGTAGTGATGTCACACTACTTTAGCTCAGATGCATTGTGGGATGGTGACAACTTTCCCCCCACTTAAGTGAACCCCTGTTTGCTTGCTTGATGCCAAATGGCTCACATATAAACACTGAAGGACAGATTAAAGACCACATTGTACTTTACTTTGCCATTGCGTGAAGGGCGTTATTTTCCATGTTGATAAAATCTGAAGGGAAGAATAAGGGACAATGGACTTTTAACCACTAAACACTCACGACATCCCACAGAATGCCTTGGGCTTTGTTCTACCATTCTTGGTCTCAAGGCTTTTGCCATTAGGAAAAGTAAAGGCATTAGGCTCAGAGTTTATCCCTAGGGGATTGATCAGCATCCTGGGAGCTCACTGGAAAGGAGTAGGGGAATGAAAAAGGAGAATTAGAGGGCCTAGAAGACAAGTTGAGGTGATAATATTTATACATGAAGTTCACTGCAGGCAATATGATTCCTGCTCTCAAATAGCCTGAAACATTCTGACAGAGAGGGGCAGATGCCACCAGAGCATTAGTGACAAAGCTAATGACAGAGCCTGGAGCCTGCTTCGGATTCTGTGTCCCCCTCTCTCCCCTACCCAACTTGTGCTCTGTCTCTCTTTAAAAAATAAATGAACATTAAAAAAATTTGTAACTAATAATGATAATGACACTAAGATTTATTGAGGGCTTATTATATCCCAGCCACTATTCTTTTTTTTTAAATTTTTTAAGTTTATTGTCAAGTTGGTTTCCATATAACACCTAGTGCTCATCCTCACAAGTGCCCTCCTCCATGCCCATCACTCCCCTTCACCTTCCCCCAACACCCATCAGTCCTCAGTTTGTTCTCAGCATTTTATTTTTAAGAGAGAAAGACAGAGTGCGAGTGAGGGAGGGGCAGAGAAAGAGAGGGAGACACAATCTGAAGCAGGCTTCAGGCTCTGAACTGTCAGCACAGAGCCCGACATGGGGCTTGAACTCACAGAGCACAAGATCATGATCTGAGTTGAAGTCAGATGCTTAACTGACTGAACCACCCAGGCACCCCTACCAGTCACTATTCTAAATACATTTATTAACCCATTTACCTTCATAACAGTCCAAAAGGCAAATTTTATCATCTCCATCTTACGGATGAGGAGACGTGGAGGTTAGTTAACTCTAATAAGGTCAAGTGGCCAATCCTAGGACTCAAGCAATGACCCAGACAGTGTAGTTCTACAGCTTTCATCGTAACTACTAAATTCCATTTTAAGTCATTGGGTGATAAATCAACCTAATGGATGGGTGGGAAAAATGAAAAGCACGAGTATGTGGATAGGTAAACGAATGGGTCACATTTCAGGAGTTTCAAAATAAACTTTTTATTATGGAAATTTCTAAGCATACAAAAAGTAAGGAGTTCAGTGAACCTCCATGAACTCATCACCTAGTTTCAACAACCATCAATGTTACACCATACCCTTTTTTACTTCTCATCTTTGAAACTATCATGAAAAATTTCAAACATACCCCCACAAGTAGACAGTATGGCATTTCACCCCTAAACACTCCAGGATGCATCTAAAAAAAAGAGGACAGATTTTGAGCCAAGTACAATGCCATGTTAAACCTAACAAGATTAACAATAATTCCTGAATATTTATTATTTAATACCAACTCCATATTCAGATTTCTCTGATTGTCTTATCATTTCCTTTTTGTTGTTTTTCCAGTTAGAGCCAAAAACAGGTCCACTCATTATATTTGGTTATGTCTTTTAAGTCTCTTTTAATCTAACATCCTCCCTGCTCTGAAGAGGGGAGCTTTAGATGTTTGTTTGTTTGTTTGCTTGCTTGCTTGTTTGTTTTCTGGAGGAGGAGAAGACTGTAAGACACCTTTCTACTTTTTTTCCTCATGTACAGAAATGGGGTGATAGAGTTTCAGGAGAATAAACTAAAATCACCCCTGCTTTTTCGCATTTCCCAGGCCCCTCACCCACCTTCTTATAAATGACCATCCTGCTTCTGTAAGTCACTTTCTTATATAAGTAGTATAATGTTGCCAGGAAGAAGCTGGTGGATTTCCTTGCTTTTACCAGAAATAGAGAGTATATCACCACTCAAGGAAATTACTAATAATAGCTCTCAGTAAAACCCTTCCATTATAAAGGGGATATGGTCTCAATGAGGAAATTGACACTTAAAGATATGTCTATGTATACTTTTTTTTTTTTTCTTTTTTGGGTACAGGAAAAGGAAACAACAACATGGAGTTGTTTCCATTGCAGGGAGGGACTCTTTAAGGTCAGAACTGGCTCCAAGCTGGCTGAGTCTCATGGATCTATGATTTCTGATATTTGGAGTAGACATCCAAAGAACCAGTCGTTCCTCTTCAGAGTCTGGATATGATATGCACACACCTTATTACTCATAGAAATAAAGCCTTAGGAAAGGCCTAGAGAATAGCAAGCCAAGTGTTTTCAAACTGTGTTCCATGGGGCTCCATCCATGAAGGTACTTTAAGTATTTTGCAAAAGTTTGGCTTGAATTTCACTTAAAAAAAATGTGGTCAGTTCTTTATTCTGGTACTAGTCTTTATTTTGGCTTTCTTTTACAATGTCTGTCTTAGAGAGACAGCTTTCAGTAGATCATACCAACACTAAATAATAAATTAGGTTCATCTTTTTATCAGATATCTCTGAAATAATATTTTAAAACTGCTTTGGAGAAGGTACACAATCTTGATTTCAAAATACATTTTTGAAAAGATGCTTCTTTCTTATATACCTTGGAAAAATATCTTTTTTGGAAGTCATTCTTTTTGGTGGATTCTGAAATCGAGGAAGTCCCATTTGAGAATTAGAGAATGCCTACATAGAGTAGGAGTTGGGTAAATCAGGGTTTTATTTTTTTGTTTGTATATACAGTAGAAATAATTTTTTCATTAACTAAACACAAAATAGCATGTATTTCATATGGCTACATATTTCTGTATATAAATGCATTTTTAAATGTCTGAAAGAGCACATACCTAATCCAATTTGTTTACCTTGGAGGAAGTAGGGAAGGGACCCAGATTAGATAGATGGGCAAAGAGGACTTTGTTATCTATGTTGGATTTCTTTTAAAGGAGAACGATTTATTTATAGTTGATGTTCTTAGATATTAACTGAAAAATAATGAGTTAAAGACTTATTAAATCATATGTTAAACAGTTTTAAAGGAATACAAAGGAAATTGAGATAATTGGCACAAGATAGCCTTCCCATGTCATGCTGTAATTGCCTGACTAGTCTCTCCCCTTGCACTTCCCCCTGAGTCTTATCACAATCCCTAGTTTACTTACCACTAAGCAAAAACTTTCCACTACTTTCCAGAAGCTTGACTCTTTCTGATCTTGGGAAGAGCTGGAAATGGAAACAGTCCAGAGACTAATCTCTGTGATGTGGGTGGTGTTCCCAGGCCTATTGTCAGATAGGCCTAGAGGCAAATGCTGCTCTGTCCTCACCTACGTCTGCATCCTGAGTAAATCACTGAGCTTTTGCATTCAGTTTCCTCATCTCTTAAATAGAATTTTATCTACTTACTGATTACTTATTAAATGCTTAATATTTAGTAAGTAACTTAAATATTTAATAATAGATTTATATTAAATAGTTAAAATTTAATAATAATTTAAAAACTTAATAGTACTTATTAAATATGACTTTAACTACTTATCGAGGTTGAGTAGTATACTGAAAATGTCCTGCACAGTGCCTTGTAGATATTTATATAGTTAGATTCAATACATTTTAGGTTCCTCCCTTTTCAGTCTCTTGTTCTTTTTTACCCTGTAGGAGTTGATGATTAAAAAAAAGAAAAGAAAAAGTAAAAAGTGATCCTTGTCTTGGAGCTCTGTAAATAGGTAAATGCAGTAAAGTGGTTTGAGTTCTATGACAGGAAGTACTGAAAGAATACAAAGAAAGGAGTAATACTAATAAGATAATAGCTACAATTTATCAAATGTTTATTCTGAGTTAGGCATTATGCTAAGTACTTTTTGTACTCTATTTTATTTAATTAACCCCACAACCCTTCTTGGGATGACTCTATTATCCCAGTTTTACAAGTAAGGGGATTACAATTCACTGATGTTACACTTCTCCCCACAAGTCACGTATCTACTCAATAACAGAATTGGGATTTGGTTTGGGGTCTGCCTAACTCCAAAGCCCATGTTTTTAACCACTGCTTGGAAGTTGGAAGTTGAGAATAGAGACAAGAAAATTTTATAAAGAAGTTTTATTAGTTCATCTATCTATCAATCCATCTATCCATTCATCTTTCCTTCCATATATTTCAGAAAGGATTTAAGGTAGCTTTTAGAAAATTAACATTTGAACTAAGTCTTGAAAGACATATGTTAATCAAGTAGGTAGGGCCAGAAGGGGCTTTGTGACAGAGCTAATAATATGGGAAGTAGTATGAAAGTTTCCATCAACAAGTAGCTGGTGTGGCCCCAGCCAGTGAAAACAGAGCTGGAAACATATATTTGGCCGGACACCTTGACTGCAGTATTATAAGACTGAGAATTTATTCTGTAGGCAGTAGAGAGTTAGTAAGGATAGTGGGTGTCCTAAGACAACTAGCTTCATTAACATAGAACCACACCCCATGTTTTGGTCCCAAATAGAGTCACTTTGATTGATGGTTCTCATTCATCAGACTTTATGAATAACATTTGGTAGTTTTCAGAAATCTAATCCAGTTTCCAAGACTGAAGCTTTAATTCCATAGAGGCCTGGGGAAGGAATGTTCCTCATCTTCTAAAGGCCATTTCCAAGGAGGAGTTTTTAAAAAATGATTTGCATATTGGAAATATAGCTGGAATATGTGTTCATTTTGAGGTTTAGGGTTGCCAGATTTAGCAAATAAAAATACGGGGCACTCAGTTAAATTTGAATTTTAGGTAAATAACAATGCTTTTTTTTTTTTTTAAGAATGTAATATTTGGGGTATACTTATCTAAAAATGTGTTTATCTGAAATTCATCTTTATCTGAAATCTGTTTAAAATCTGAAAGTCCAGATTTATTAATCTGTAGTCGCTCTTTCTATAACCCCTTTTCCCAAAAAGCTGAGTTCCTTGTAGGACTCAATGCCAGAAGAAATGTATGCTGTGTACAATGTACGGCTACTTCCCACACAGAGGGACCTGAAAGAAGTTGACCCCAGGGCAATGAGAAACAAAAGAGGAAAATCAAGGCATGGGTCTCTGTGAAGTCTTTTTTTTTCACAGCCGACCTTGGAAGTTTTGTAGCCTCTCTGTGGCCTGGCAGCTTGGCCTGAGTGGTTTAATGCTGAAATTCTTTTAAGTGATTGTGTTAGTTTCCTTTGCATAAACCTTATCTCTTCCTTGGAATGTGTTTTAGTTTGCCTGGATGGAGTAGAGTATTCTGTTGGCTCCCGAGTCCTCACGTCGGACTCTGTTTCTGTGGGATTTTTTTCTTTGCTTATTTGCTTTAGGAAGAGGCTCACTGATAAAGGAGGGCAACCATCTGGAGGCCAGAGGATTCTCTGGTGCCGCTACCCAGAGGGACCGTGACTTCTCCTCAGGCTGCAAGTTTACTTGTAATCATGGAATGTTTAAAACGAGAAGCCCCTTAATATGATCTATTAACAATGGGGCATGGGAAAGTGTCCCCTTTACCCCCACTTAGAATAGTTTCACATTTTGTCTATTATACATTGGTAGTTTCCCTGAAAGATATCATTTGATGAAAGGATTCTGCAGCTAGAAATAAGTTATAAAATTCTTTATTATGGCCCCCCTCATTACAAATAAGGAACCGAAAGCCCGAGAGGTAAAGTGACTTGCTAAAGATAATCTAACAGCAGAAGTCGAAAATACAAGCCCAGGTCCTCCAGCTCCCAGATGGTGCTTTTTATTCAAGTGTACCCAGTTCCTAACACCATAACATGAGGAATCTGTCATTCACACTCTGCACATTTACGGCTCAAGGGTTTCTTGGCTTTCCTGTACACATGCCTCCCTCCCACAACTGAAGGAAGGTTGGAGAGTGTTTTGATTGCCAGTAGGGGTGCTGGAGGCTTAAAACATAAATACCTGGAGGAGGATAGACAGCTGTCCTAGTCCATCATAATAGGTAAATCTAGATAGGAGTTTGTTGTCTGAGGGAAGTATTTCATGGAAGGGAGCACAGAACAATCTGGGAACCTAAAACTGGAAGGATAGATGGGTTACTGTTGGGGTAGAAATTGATCCCAACAGTGTAGGATGTGACCCTGGCATATATACTTCTTAATTTTTCTTTANTTTTTCTCTTTTCCCTCTTAGGTGAGCACTTGGCTGAGGTGTAGTACTTCTATTCTTGTATGGTGTACTAGTATAACCCTTTCCTTGAGGGCTTCTCTACATTTCTATATTAAAAACCCCAAGCAACAATAGGGAATCACTAATGCCAGGAATCATAGTCCCAAATATCCTTTATGGTTCCTTATATACAGAGAAATTTACACTGACATAAGGGAATAGAATAACAAGATGATTAAGGACCTGTGTTTAGATTCAAGCAGAACTGGATTAAAGTCCAGTTCTGATTTTGACTAGCATCTGACTTTGGGCAATCTATTGTTTACCTCTCTGAGCTCAGTTTCATCAAATATTAAAAGAGTAGGGGTTCTGTGCTAATATAGCCTACATGTGATAGGATTGCTGTGAGGCTTAAATGAGAAATATATATAAAGTGCTTTGCATACTGCCTGGCAAGTGGTAAACACTCAATTGCTGCTAGTTTTATTATTATTATTATTATTAATGCCTTTATTAATATTTTCCATAAAAATTAACTAATTTTAATCTCCTACATTTTGATCTGGGTGTTAGTATCATTCCTATCTTTATTAAAGAAAATCTCTCTCCTAATCAAAATGCTACCTATCTTGTTTTTAATTGTGTTAAATTGTATTACTTAAGTTCTGGTTCCAGTTTTATCTCCTTGATGAAATCTGTCACCATCCCATACCACTTATCTCTGTCTCCTTTAATTTCCTGATTGACACATTCTGTGTGCCAAATGATCTAGAGAGCAATTTCTAACATTTTCTACATAGTCTCTTTTTTATTATTTTCCCCATAAATGTTATAGTTGGAAGCATATTTGAAAGCTAATTTTCTTATTAGGGGAAATTTCAAACATTTCAAACATAAAAGTACTGAAAATAGTATGATGGGCTCCATTACCAACTTCAGCAATGATCAACATTTGTCATTCTTGTTTCACCCATCTTCCTCATTCCTGTTTAATTTTGGCCAGAGTATTTTGAAGCATATCCCCAGACATCATGTAATTACATATATAAACAGTTGATTAAGTATGTCCAAGTGATAAGGATTTTTTTCTTATAATTGCAATGCCATTAATGTAACAAAATTAATGATAATTCTTTTATCATTTAATACCCAATGTTCAAATTTATCTAATTGCCTCAAAAATATTTTTTGCAGTATATAGTATATATATACTGTATATATATAATTATATTATATAATTATAATATGTAATATAATAATATATATAAATATTTTATAATTATATAATATAATATATATACATTTAGCAGTATATAGTATATATATATACTGCTATATATAAAAGGATTTTCTGTCTCCCTTTATTTTTGGAGACCCCTGCTGTGTTCTCACTGACACAGTGATGCTGTTCCGATTTCTGGGTCTCAAAGTCTTTGCCTTTGGCCTGTTCATTGACTACCCTAGCCTCATGGATTTACCTTTCCCATGAGCCTGGACAATGAAGGGGCTGAGGAGAAGTATCTTACCTCTCCTGGATTTTGAAGCAGGGGAGAATATGAAGTCAGTGGAGAGAGAAACATGGAAGGAGTCAGAGATAGAAACCCTGAGAGAGACAGGAACTAGAACTAGGTTAAGAAACAGGGTGATTAAGAAGGATATTCAGCTGCAGCAGTTGTAGAAATTTTGTTATATTCAGATTGAAAAAAGAGAGTGTTTAGTCAATTTATAAACTCAAAACGAACTTAATTTTGAATAAGAGGTGAAGTGTGGTAATAGCTGGGTCAACAACAAACAAACAATTCCAAAACAACAAAACACCTAAACGCAATTTATTTTTTAGTGAAACCCCAAGGAAAATTAAAAAAAAAAACAAAAAACAAAAAACAAAAAAACTAGTGGAATCACTTGCTGAAGTCTTTGAAGGCACCTAGCAATACTGTTTAAATATGTCACAGCCCTTTTAATTTTCTCTAACAGTGGTTCTCAGCTATCACTGTCCATTAGAATTACTAGGAGCTTTGTAAACTATTGATTCTAGGCCCCTTACCCCTAACCTCAGGGTTCTGATCTAGTCTGGGGTGGGATCCATGAATCAGTGTTTTTAAAAGCCTGTTATGTGATTCCAAATGCACCAGCATTAATAATGAATTTTATAGTTATTATTTCACTATTTTTCTCCCAGTTTTAATATTGTCATTTACTGGGAAGTCCTGTGTTGTTCCTCTTTGAACATTTTCTGTAGATTCTGTAAGCTCAGATTTATTATTTATTTACTTATTTTACTGTTTAAAAAATTTTAAGCACAGTTTCTTAACCACATAATGCTACTGCTTTTTGTGGGTTATGTTGAGACTCTTAAGCATCATTTATTAAATAATCTTATGGGAAAATCATCCTATTTCAAGCTGAAAACTTATATCCAATGAGAACTCAACTGGTTTTTAATTTGACACTGGCTGTGCTGTTTTACTCATAGTTTCACATAAATTGATTTTCATACTCAATAGCATTATAAGCTTTTTGAGAGATTAGGTTTGGGTGTAAGTGATGGAAAACCAAAAATAATAGTTGCTTAAACAAACAAACAAAAAGTTTATTTCTCTCTCATATATAAATTGAATGTGGGTCTGGCATGATTCTCCATGATGTTAGATGCCTAGGATCCTTCTATTTTGCTTCTCTGCCAAGTGAATCTTCTATTTTTGTGGTTATTATGTAGTCCAAGATGAAGACAAAAGCTATCCATGATGACCACATTGCAGCAACAGAAAGGAGGTAGCAAAGGAAGGGGAAAGCTCCTTCCCTTTAAGGACATTTCTCAAAAGTAGCTCAGTTCACTTGTTTATACCCAACTAAGCAAACCTTAGAGCTTGGCTTCAAGAGAAGTTGGGAAACATAGTCTTTATTCTGAGTGCCTTAAGACCAGGAAGAAATGGAGGGTACTTCATTTAGGTAGAAAGGAAGAAAAGATACTGAGGGATAGTCAGCAATCCTTATGTAAATAGTAATGACCAAGTCTTATACTTTTTTGTATACCCAATATGCTTACTCCAGTTGCATATACAGTAGATACCTAACAGGTAATTATCTTGATCCCAGTTAGAAGGGATTGTTTTCTATTATTTAAAAAAATATGTATATAGTATTTTACCCACATAACTTACTGATATTGTGGCCTATCTTGGGTTTCTAAGTGCCATTTTATTAAATTGTTCCCACAGGGCATCACATTTCAAGTTGCAGACTTTATCCAATTAGTGGTAGACTTCAGATCTAATTGGTTTGTTTGTTTTAAGATTGCTCACAACTCAGTGTTACTCTTTTATGTAAAATCCTTGTCAAAGTTTGTATGTGTGTGTGTATTTTCCTGAGGGTAGAGGTTGGTTCATAGTGTTTATCGGATTCCTTAGTAAATCTGCATCCCATAAAACATTAAGAATCACTGATGTAAACTAAGAAATAATATGGGCAGTTTGCTGGTAATTTTGCCAAGTTTTTGCTTATTATCATTTGTTACTATAATACAAATATATCAAGTTACTAAAAAATTTTTAGAGGGGATGACTATTCAAAGAAATACTCTCAGTCTCTCTTTTTTCAAATAAATTGTAATACTCTAATTGTTTATTTTAAAAGTTTGGGTTTTGCTGTTGGGATTACATCAACATAAAAAGCTTTTTCACAGTTAAGGAAACCATCAACAAAACAAAAAGACAGCCCAAATAAGAAAAGGTATTTGCAAATGATATATCTGTTAAGAGGTGAATATCCAAAATACATAAAGAAATTACCAAACAATACCAAAAAAATAATACAATTAAAAAATGGACAGAGGCCATGAGCAGACACTTTTCCAAGGAAGACATACTGATGGCCAACAGACACATGGAGAGATACTCAACATCACTAATCACCAAGGAAATGCAAATCAAAACCACAGTAAGATATCACCTTATATTTCTCATATGGCTAGAATCAACAAGAAAGAACAAGTATTTGGCAAGGACATGGAGAAAAAGGAGCCCTTGTACACTGTTGGTGAGAATGCAAACTGGTGTATTCACTGTGAAAACTGTAAGGAGGTTTCTCCAACAGTTAAAAATATAATTACCATATTCCACTATTATTTACCCAAAGTAAATAAACCACTAATTTGAAAAGATGTATGCACCCCTGTGTTTATTGCAGCATTATTTACAATAGCCAGGTAGATATGGAAGCAATCCAAGTGTCCATCCATAGCTGAATGGATAAAGAACATGTGGTGAATATATATATGGAATGGAATATTACTCATCCATAAAAAAGAATGAATCTTACCATTTGCAACAACATGGATGGATCCAGAGGGAATAATGCTAAGTGAAATAAAGTCAGTCAGAGAAAGACAAACACCATATGATTTCATTCAAATATAGAATCTAAGACACAAAACCAATGAACAAAGAGAAAAAGAGACAAACAAAAAACACAGACTCTTAAATATAAAAAAAAAACTGGTATTTGACAGGGGGGGATGGGTGAATGGGTGAAATTGGTGTAGGGGATTAAGAGTACACTTACTGTAATAAGCACTGAGCAATGCATATAGAATTGTTGAATCACTGTACTGTATAGCTGAAACTAATATAGCACTGTATGTTAATTATACTGAAATTAAAAAATAACAAAGATTGAATAAATGTTTGGGTTTTGGTCAGAGTGATGTTACCAAGATGGTGACATACGTTGTTGTTGACTTTGCACCCCTCACAAGAAGAACAAATAGCCACTGTTCAAGAACAAGACACAGCTAAGAGAATCCTAGAACATGAGAGTAAGACTGAAGCACCTCCTGCACCACAGAGACCATGACAGATTGCAACAGATTGCATTAGAGGGGTAAGAGAAATAGCTGCATGTTGACTGCATTGCTTCTCTTTTAGGCCAGTGCAGTACCATGCCTCATGGTCTCTGCTGAGTATCTGGTTCCTCCAGTGGGAAAAGAGAAGTCAGAGGGTACAACCACTTCACCTATCAGCATTATGGGTTGCTTTACAGGAGTCCCTATTCTGATCTCCCAGCATGGGGAGTGCACGGGAATCTTCAGGGCTCAACCACTGGAAATCTGACTGTAATGGAGGGTGGGGGAGGTTATATCAACCAGCACATGGATCTTAGCAGACCAAGTTTATCCCTCCGGTGCCCAAGTAGTAATCCCGAAGTGTTGTTTTGCTCATCTGCAGAATCAAATCAGGGGTGGTCTGTGACCAAGGAAGTCATCAGAGTACAAATCTGCCTGATTCTGATCTTCAAGTGAATTTTGCCTGTCCTAGAGCCTGGTTTGCCCATGCCCAGGGAAAGAGCTAAATCACAGCCCCAGCTGCTGTGGGGAGTGTCTTCTGCCCCCATCTGATTGGAAGGACTGGCAACAATTCCTGGAAGCATTGTGGCCCAGTGGCACTCCAGCTGAGAGGTGGGAAGGCAGAGTTGGTCATCCCTAGAACAAAGCCACTATCAGGCATGGAGTGTTCTTGTACTACACATAAGCAGTGGGATTAGTTCATAGCAAAGGCTCCAGCTACTAGCAACTGGAGAACCTGTTTTGGAAATTGATGGCAGCCTGGAGTAGCTCTTCCACCTCCCACCCAGGCAAAGGAGCTGATACACAGACCCACCTATTGTGAAGAGAAGCAACTTCTGACCCCATCTCATTAGAAAGACTGTAGACAACTCCTGGAAGCTGTGTGGCCCAGTAACACTTGAGCTAAGAGGTGGTCAGGCAAAGCCAGTAGTTTGCAGAATAAAGCCAATGGCCCTTTTCAGTAATGGAACTTTGTGTCTAGATCAGTTTGAGATAAGACAGCAAAGAATTTTACCAGCTGTAGAGCTGTTTCTTCCACTGTACCCAGGCAGGGAATCTAATTTGTAGCCCTACTCATCACTGAATACAGCCTATCTATCTGACCAGGGAACCTAACCACAACACATGGAAAGCTGCATGGCCCATTCAACAGCCCTATATGCAGTAGCACTTGACTACGTAACATAATCCATGGCTTCCCCCATCTGTAGAGCAAAACCAGTGACCTCACTACACCAGGGAATTAAATACTTTGGACTGGTTCAGATTCCCAAACAACAAGCTATACAGGCTCTGGGTGCCATCCTGCAGCTCTCCCGGGGCAGGGATGTTAATTCATAGCCCCAACCACTACTGAATATTGTAGCCAGTCTCTATCATCTAGTAATCCTGACCAAAGAATCCAGGCAAATGTGGAACCCATCCTACAACTGCACGTGGGTAGGGATCCAAGCTAGCAGTTTTATCCAACTGTTCTCAGCCCATGGCATATCCCTCATCCCTACCCCTCAGAGCTTGAACAGTTGTTTCACCTAAAAGTAGACCATAATAGATAGGCTTCACCTATCTAAGTACATTACTAATAAACATGCTCAGGAACCCAAACTAAGGTGACTGGTGAAGAACTGTCTCTACCAAAGTAAACCTGTAAAATCTGCTAGAGTCTGATTACTCAAATGTGCAGATGCCAATGGAGGGATCCAAGGATCATGAAAAGTCACGTATATGACACACCAAAAGAATCTAGTAAAGCTGCAATAACTGACTATAAAGAAATGGAGATCTATGAACTGTCAGACAAAGAATTCAGAATGAACCTTTTAGGAAGTTTAGTGAACTACAGGCAGACAACAAAATGAGATTAGCAAAAACAATGCATGAACAAAATGACAAGTTTGACAAGAAAATAGCAGCCATCAAAAACAAAAATGAAAAAACCCTAGAAATCCTAGGGTTGAAATATACAGTTACCAACCTGAAGAATTCAATAGAGTTTCAAAAGTAGACTTGACCATGCAGAAAAATGAATGATTTGGAGGATAGGACATTAGAAATTACCCAGAGGAGCAAAAAGAAAAAAAGAATGAGAAAGAGTGAAGAAAGCCAACAGCAATAAGGCAATGAAAAAAATGATACTTGAATAATGGGAATTCCATAAAGATAAGAGAAAGAGAATGTGACATAAAGTATATTTAAGACAATAGTGGCTGAAAACTTCCTGAATCTGGAAAGAGAAATGGATATCTAGATCGCTGAGGCCCAAAGGATTCCAAATAGATTGAACTTGAATCAAAACACATTATGATTAAATTGTCAAAAGTCAAAGACAAAGAATTTTAAGAGCAGCAAGAGAAAAGAGATAATACAAGGGGAAACTCCTGTAAGACTATAGGCAGATTTCTCCACAGAAACTTTTTAGGCCAGGAAAGAATGGGATGACATTTTCAAAATATTGAAAGAAAGAATAATTGTCAGCCAAGAATTCTATATCCAGTGAAACTGTTCTTCAGAAGTGAACATGGTACAAAGACTTTCCTGAACAAACAAAAGTTGAGGGAGTTCATAACTACCAGACCTGCCTTATAGGAAATGTTAAAGTGCGTTTTTTGGTGAAAATAAAATAACACTAATTAACATCACAAAAACAGAAGTACAGTGTAAATCTCATAGGTAATGGTAAATATATAGTCATAGTTAGATTCTGCAATATAGTAATAGTAGTGAATAATTACTTAAAGCTCTAGTTTAAAAATGTTTTAAATGAATACAGTAAAAATAACCATAATAATCTGTTATTAGTTAGACAATATAAAGATATGAATATTGTAACATAATCACCTAGAATGTTAGAAGTAAAAGTGTAAAGTTTATACTCTGTTGATGTTGTTATCAGCTTAAAAGAGGGTGTTATCAATTTAAGATATTTTATATAAGCCTCATAGTTACTACAAGGGAAAATCCTGTAGTAATTACACAAAAGAACATGATAAAGAAGTCAAAGCATTTCGATACCAAAAGACATCAAACACCTAAAAAGACAGCAAGATAAGGAACAGTTGATCTACAAAACAACTAGGAAACAATATACAAAATGATAATAGGAACGGCTTACCTAACAATAATTACTTAAACAAAAAAGGGTAAAATCTCTAGTTAAAAAACATTGAGTGGTACAATGGATTAAAAAATAAAAACGAGATCCAGCAATATATGCTTACAGAGACTCACTTAAGCCTTAAAGACACACAGAGACTGAGTAAAGGAATAGAAAAGAATCAACGCCCCCCCCCCAAAACAAAACAAAACAAAAACCCCACCAAGGGTAGTTATACTTCTATCAGACAAACTAGACTTTAAAGTAAAATTGGTTAAAAAGAGACAAGGTCATTATATAATGATAAAGGGGTCAAAATTTAAGAAAATATAACAATTGTAGATATTTATGCAACCAGCATTGGATCACATAAATATATAAAACAAAAGCTAAGAGATATAAAAGGAGAAATAAATAGTTGGGGGCTTTAATACTCCATTGTCAACAATGGATAGATCAACCAGAGAGAGGATCGGTAAGGAAACCCTTGATTTGAACAACAGTATAGACACAATGGACCTAACAGACACAGAACATTCTATTCAACCACACCAGGATACACATTCTTCTCAACTGCACATGGAACATTTTCTAGGATAGACCATGTTTTAAGGTCAAAAAAGTCTTAGCAAATTCAAGAAGATTGGAATCATACCAAGTATCTTTTCTGACTTCAACGGCATGAAGCCAGAAAGAAATAACAAGAGGAAACCTGGAAAATTCACAAACACATGGAAATTATAAAAAACTCTTCTGAACAATCAGTGGATTAAAGAACAAGTTAAAAGGTGAATACAAAAAGTTTTTTGAGACAAATGAAAGTACAAACATAATATACCAGAACTTGTGGGATGCAGCAAAAGCAGGTCTAAGAGGGAAGATCATAGCAATAAATGCTTATGTTAAGAAGCAAGGAAGATCACAAATAAACAGTCTAACTCTACACCTTAAGGAACTAGAAAAAGAAAAACTGAGCCCAATGTTAGATGAAAGAAGATAATAAAGATTAGAGTTCATGTAAATGAAACAGAACAGAAAAAAAATTAGTAAAAGAGTAACCAAACTAGAGTTGGTTCTTTGAAAAGATAAAATTTACAAATGCTTGGCTATACTAATCAAGGAAGAAAGAGAAAGGACTGAAACCTATAAAATTATATGCGAAAAAAGAAACATTAAAACTGATACCACAAAAATTGCAAAGTATCATAAGAGACTACTATGAACAACCAGATGCCAACAAACTGGAGAAACTAGAAGAAATGGAAAAATTCTAGAAACACACAAATCACCAAGACTGAATCAGAAAGAAACAGAAAATCTGAAGAGGCCAATTATTAGTAAGGAGGTGGTCTTATAGAAAAAAAAAAATCTCTCAATGAAGAAAAGCTCAGGACCAGATGGCTTCTCTGGTAAATTTTACTAAATATTTAAAGAACACTCCCCAAACTCATTTTATGAGACCAGCATTATCCTGAAATAAAAACCAGAAAAAGACACTATTAAATAAATAAATAAATAAATGCTTTGACAAATACAAAAAAAAAAAAAAGAAAAGAAAGAAAGAAAAGAACACTACAGGCCAATATTGCTGATAAATATAGTTGCAACAATTCTCAGTAAAATACTAGCAAACCAAATTTAGCAGCACATTAAAAGGATCATGATCAAACACATTAAAAAGCCTCATGATCAAGTGGGATTCATCTCTGGAATACGAAGATGGTTCAACATATGCAAATTATAGAATTTATATCACATTGATAGAATGAAAGAAAAGAGTCATATGGTCATCTCAATAGATGCAGAAAAAGCATTTGACATATTCAACATCCATTCATATAAAAACTCAACTAATTACACATGGAAGGAACATATTTCAACATGATAAAAGGCCATATATGACAAACACACAGCTAACATTATAATCAGTAGTGAAAGGTTGAATGCTTTTCCTCTAAGATCAAGAAGAAGACAAAGGTACCCATTCTCCCCACTCCTATTCAAGATAGTTACCTGGAAATCCTAGCTAGCGTAATTAGTCAAGAAAGAGAATAAAATGTATCAGAATTAGAAAGAAAGGGGTGCCTGGCTGGCTCATTTGATAGAGCATGTGACTCTTGCTCTTGGAGTTGTGAGTTCAAGCCCCACATTGGGCGTAGAGCTTACTAAAAAACAAATTTTAAAAAAAGATTTAGGAAGAAGTAAAATTGTTTCTCTTTGCAGATGACATGATTTTATATGCAGAAAATTCTAAAGAAAACCATTAATCTAATCACTGAATTCAGTAAAGTTACAGGATACAGAATTAGCATATGAAAGTCAGTCACGTTTCTATACACTAACAATGAATTTTGTGAAAAAAATCAATCCCATTTACAGTAACATCACAAACAGTAAAATACTTAGGAATAAATTTATCAAAGGAGATGAAAGACTCTACTTTGAAAGCTACGAGACATTGATGAAAGAAATGGAAGTGGACAAAATAAATGGAAAATTATCACATGTTCCATGGATTGGAAGAATTAATATTGTTAAAATGTGATCACTACCAAAAGCCATCTATAGATTTAATGCAATCCCTATCAAGATTCTCATGGCACTTTTTTAACAGATGTAGAAAAAACATTCCTAAAATTTATATGGAACCACAAAAGACTCCAAATACTCAAAGAAATCCTGACAAAGGAGAACAAAGCAGAAGGCATCACATTTCCTGATTTTGAGGAATACTATAAAGCTATAGTCATCAAAACAGTATGGAATTGGCATGAAAACAGTCTATATGGACTCAGTATGGATGAGAAATGTTGTTGGTTTAAATGAAATTTAGGAGATTTTTGCTCTTTACTTACAATCTAATTAGGAAAATAAGAAAAAAAGAAGAGATTATGAGAAAACTGAGTAGTTATTAAGTTATATAATATGTTATACAATCACTGTTTGTGCACAGTGGAGTCTACAGTTGCATCTGTATGAGTACAATATGAGCTGAAGTAGCACATCTGTGGTTCCTGAGAGAAATATTAAACTACTATTGCAGTATCTTCCCAGACTGGCTATTTTATTGAAGGTCATACTCCTCTTGTCACATATTGGAAATTCCATCTATAATTTTTATTTGAGCTTTTCCTCCCTTTTCCAGTGATACAATCTTACCCTAACTACCCACCAAAGAAAACAACACAGGATTCTTTGTAGTGTGCTGATGGCATTTTGAAACCAAAAGGACATGGCACATGCAAGTAAGCTATGTATCTGGATATCTGCATGATGCTGGGCAAGAATTTCATTCCTCCATCTTGGGAATCAATGTACCAGCCCTAGAGTGAAGGAGTCTTTGGACTTTAAAACCAGTCTCCTTGGCAGAATTTTGGTTTTGAATGGAAAAAAGAAACTGAGAAAGGTGTGTGTGTGTGTGTGTGTGTGTGTGTGTGTGTGTGTGTGTGTGTATACATACAGTGGTGGTAATGGTGAATTTCACAGATGGGGAAGAATTCCTAGGAACACTGAATAAACAAGGAGGTCTTTGTCTTTTAGCTTTTTGAATGATATCAGAGATAGACTCCTGGAACTAACATCTGGTATCTAGGGAGTCAGATGCTATGTTGCAAAACTCTTTTATTCACCGGGATAGATCATATTGTAGTAACAAGCCACTCCCAAATCCAAATGGTTTAAATAACAAAGGAATATTTCTTGCTCCCACTGTATGTCCACCATGGGTCACGTAGGTCTGGGACCTACGTTGACCAAGCAGGAACCATTTAGAATACTGCTGGGCAAGATGGCAGAGGGAGGACAAACAACTCTGTAGGGTCTAGGGTCTATATCACTCTTTGGCTTAGAATAACTCAAATCAGTCTTGACAGTTTAGGGTTTCATGAAGTTTAAAAGGAAAAAAAAAAAACCATTGAGATAAATGCAAGATTTTATATTTAGAACCTCAAATTTGCTTGCCTAGGATGAGGGTGTGTGCAGAAAGAACTGAAGGCTCAATATGAATGAGCCAGTAGTTTTATATGACAGCTGAAAAGCTAAAGTGATTTCAGGTTGAAGTAATAACATTCATAGCAAAATTGGTCCATAGTTGTTCCACTATACTTCTTTTTCGTTAGACCATTCCAGAGGTATCTGTTCAGATTTGGTACCATACTTGGAGAGATAATATTCATAAAGAAAAATGAGTTTAGAAGAAAATAGGGGGGTCAAGGGTCATGAAAACTCACATATCATGAGGGATGATTGAGGAAACTGAGGCTATTTTACTTGAAGAGAAGATCGAGAAGTAGCATGATGGCTGTCTCTAAGAATGTGGAGAAGAGATTCAGCTTATTTCTATGTATGACAGAAGAGGCCAGTAGCACCTATGAATGGAAACTGAAGGGAGGATTTCAACTCAGTCTTGGGAATTTAGTAGTAATTTGAACTGTTCAACAATAGCACAGACCGTAGGGTGCCGTGCCTATCTCTGTGAGAGAGTCTAATAGCATGTTTTGTTACAGAACATGATCCCCTGTCATCTCTGATTGAACTCATTCTTGTATAGTTGTCTGTATTTGTTTCATGCAATTAGGCAGCTATCTGACTCTTACGTGGAACTTCTTAGGATGAGAATTGATCTTTGAAAAAAGAATTGGTAAATAAAATCATGAATTTTTGAAAGTCTCTTTCAGGGCTCTAGAAAGAACTTCTCAATGCACTTGGCACAAACTATTCACCCAGAACATGGATGCTACAGTGTTATTAATCCTTTGTTTAACTTTTGTTTTACTAACACTAAGCTGGTGCTTTTAGATTCTTAGTTCCAGCTTATTTTCAGTTTCTCTCAAGTTACTTCAGGTTTCAAGGTCAAGTCAAGAATACCATTGACTTTAATACTCCTCCATTCATTTATTTTCCTCACACTCAAATGTTCTGCAGTCAGGTTTTTCGATGACCTCTGCAGCTGTTATTACTGGTAAAACCCATTAGACAGCATCTAAGTGTCCAACTGACCTTTGAACAACTGCACTTCTTGTTCCACACACACTTCAGATCTGCGTGCCATAGACCTACTCATGTGTATGTGCCCCTTCTTAAGTTTCTCCTCACACTTGAAAGCTGTTTAGTTTTTCTTTGACAGTTATCTAGAATGAGACTCAGGTCATTCCATTAACTTGACCTTTCCATTAAGCTACAGAATATTCGGAGATTGCTCACCTAAATCTCTGAGGGAGACAATCTTTAGAAGCAATGACATTTGCCAGCATTGAAATTTTTGCTTTTTACTGGCTCATTTTACCCTTGGCATTGACGAAAAGAATTGTTTGGAAGCAGTTGATGTTATAAGTCCTGCATTAGGTAAAAATGTGAACAATCATACCATATGCATATTCTGTTTTGTGATGCTCTGCCACAAAAATGACTTCATGCAGGCATATTTCTGCACACACATGGCAGGTTTGCATCCAACCTGTTCTGCCTTCTCACCTATTCTGCTTAGGTTCCAGCTTGTCTGTATTTCTTACTGGGTCCAACCTGATGGCTTTACTGCTAAGGTTTGTAAGCAATTAATTCTCGACCTCTCTTCACGGGACTAGCAAAGCCTAACTACATTGTGATATGGAGAAGCATGAGGCCTCTGGAATGTATGAATCATAGCAATCAAATCTGGAAGTAGTCATGTAGCTCTTTGCCTGAAAACATCTTACTGAGAATTCAGTTTATGGTTATTGCTCTTCCCTGGTGCCAGCGTGATTGTAACTCAGTTCAAAAACTGCTCACACAGTCATTGTGTGAAGAGAGTTATGTTGGCAAACACTCTAGTGTTACAGACATTTTATTACCAAACTGAGCAAACATTTCCATAAAGATTCAGGTTTCCCCCCTCCTCTTTAGAACAGCCCTCAAAGGGCACTTTTTGTACATGGCCTCCCCACTCATTTACCAGCACCCCTTTAACTAGCTGGTATTAAAGTGAGGTAGAGAGCGTGTTTCCTTTTTTTTTTCTTTTTTTTAGGAGTGATTCACATTTTTTGCAGATTGATTTCTTCAGGCTAATCTTAATTTTCCTCAGAAAATGTGAGCTTACTGAGCTAACTTTAGTAACAGGCTTCCTAACTTCTAGAATGGAGGAAAATATTAAGATAATTAAATTCCTTACTCTGTATAGGCACTAATATTACAAGAGTGAATTACTGGAGAAATGAATTCAGGTAACTTAATACTAGTAGCTTTCACACGCAAGTTCTTTGAAGCATTAGGCCTCTTTATTTCTTCATTTATTAAATGAGGCTGATAATATAGTACCATGTCATAAAACTGTTGTGAGGTTTCAAGAAGGTAGTGCATTAAGCATTTAACCCATTGCCTGTGTCGTTGCATATGAGTATTTAATCATCCCAAGCTTGTGAGATTGGAGCTGTGTTGGTTCCTACACTTTACTGCGAGGAAACTCAAGTTCCCAGAGGACTAACAGGGACTTGTTTAAGGTCATATGGCTCATTTGTGGTCCAGGGTGGGATTCCAATCTGATATTCTTAACTCCTAATCCAGTGCTCTTTCACTACATGAAGGTTCAGGGGGAATTAATTAGGTGGATTGTTCAACATGATTTCAAGCAGAGTTTCTTAATCTTTATTGCTCACTAGAATTACCTATAAAACCGGGAAATGACGTGGTTGCTTTGGTTCCACCAATGGAGTTTCTGATATAGAAGATCTGCAGTTTGTGGTTATAAACTCTCTCCATGCTGCTGATGTGCTGCTCCTCTTCCATTCTTTATTTTTTATATTTCTAGAACTCCTCTTGGATGTATGTTGGAACTTTTCCTTCTACCCTTCCTATCTATTCACATTCACCTTTTTCCTTCATTAAATCTCTGTGCTGCATTCTGGGAAATTTCATTATTTTATTTTTCAATACCCAAAATCTCTTTGCAGTTATACTAAGTCTACTAATTCACCCATATATTGACTTTTTATTTCATGATTATATTTTTAATAATCTGTTAGTGCCTAATTCTCTGTCCTGTTTAATGAATGCTAATCTTGCCTTTGTTTTTATATTTTAGAATTAATTTTTATCAAACACATATGAAATAATGGATCAAAAGAATAATTTTAAAGGTGAAATAATTGTGAAAGGCTTATCATTAACATCAGTAGTCTTGTATTACACTCCTCTCCACTTTTGGTTCCTTTTTCCTAGTGGCAACTATTTTCCAATCTGCTAGATGTTTCTAGTATTTACTTCTGTGTTTCTAAATAACATGTTTATATTGCTCTCTCTTAATTTTATATATTCTTTGCAGTCTTTCTTCTATGGAATATGAAAAAAAGTGAGGGTTCTCTTTCCTATTCCTTCCAATAACACAAAACTTAGTGTTTAACAAGAGTATATAAAGACTATTCATTCCTGAATCATGTAGTGTGTCTGTTTCCTTCATTTAAAATTTTTTTGTTTTCTCCAGAGTTAATACATACTTTTTTTGGGTGGGGGGGGGTTCTTACCTACTTGTCTTTAATTCATCCCTGTATTCATCATTATCCAGGTTTATTCCTGAACTCTCAGTGTTTCAATGATCACAGGTCAAGAATCCATATTTCTTGGAGATACTCCTGATAGATCCACCTGTTCCATCTGGACTTGATTGCCCTCTAGCACTGCTGCAAAACTGTCTTCCCAGCACTTCCCATGTCAATTTTCTTACTTCCTGGATCCCATGTATTCCTTTTTTTGTTTGCTTCCTTTTCTGTGTTGCTGAATTACATCCCCCAGTAGCCTCAGAGGGCATGTGCTAAGTAAAATTTTTGAAAAAATATATGTATGGAAATAAATTATAGGCTTACATTCAGGTGTAGAAGTCTAGATTTGAAATAATTTCCTCTCAGTTTGAAGTACTACCCTAAGTTTTTCAAGTTTTTAGTCTTAAAGTAGGAAGTTGGAAACCATTATTATTTCTGGTTTTTAAAATATGATATGTTTTTTTCTCTTTCCAAGCTTTTAGTACTTTTCTTGATCCATAGTACTCAGAGACCCAGTCTGATATATTTTCTGTGGACCTATTTTTAGTCATTGTGTTGTTGTATACAAAGTAGGTTTGTTCCATGTGAAAATTAAAGTCCTTTTGAGAACGTTTCTTATGTTATTTCTTTGACAACCACCTTCTCTCCACTGTCTCTGGTCTCTTTTTTTTCTGGAGCATCTGGTCTGATCCCTTAGATAAAATTTGTATTTTTTCTTCTTTTTGGGGGGGAAAGTTCCTAACTTTATCTTCTAACTTTTCTAAAATCCTGTTTCTATGATACTTGAAAGAGGTCTTTTAAAAATTCTCTGAATGTTTATTTTTACAATATTTTATTCTTATTTCATATATGCAGCATTTTTTCTTATATATCTGAGGATGCTAAGCATAGAATATTTTTTAAGTCTCCTGGCCTCTGTATTGTCTGCTTTACATATACAGTAAAACCTAAGATTGCAAGTAACTTGTTCTGAGAGTGTTCTACAAGATGAACAAACATTTCTAATACATTTTCCTTGATACATGAGCAATGTCTTGAAATAGGAATAGTACTTGATGTTGAATGTCAACTGAGACAATGGCTCTTCTCTCTCTCTCTCTCTGTCACTGCAAGATTGTGCATGATCGTCTCCCATGGTCAGATGCTTAGTCTCAGACTGCAGTATTTGGCAGAAATCAGTGACTTTTCAGACCATTGAAAGGTGCCCACAACTGGCACTAGTGTATTTTTTGTCACTTCAAAGCACCTATGAACAGTTCTTTGCTTTTCCATACATGAGTGAGCTTAGGAATGCTTTGCTTCGTTCTAAGTCAGGCTGCCTGCAGATACAGATCCTTTCCTCTGCTGCCTTATGGCAGTTACATTAAGTACAGTATATGAGAAGAGTTTACTAGTACTGTAAGGTAGTCAGCATCCCTGCAAGCATATACAATGGCCTCCATGCAGAAAAAGATTCCATTGAACCAATACCTAGCAGTGATTCTGTTAGTGATAGTGAAAGTTGTCCTATACAATAACCCTTCTCTCTCTTGTCGCCCTCACACCAGCCATGAAGGTTTTCAAAGGTAAGTGCAGGTTCATTTGTTTATTTTTCTTTATATTATGTGTTTTCCTTATTATTTTGTATTATATTACAGTATTGTAATCATTTTTATATGAATATTTCTGGGTTGTGGGATGAATCATATGAGTTTCCATTATTTCTTATGGGGAAATTTGCTTTGATATATAAGTGCTTTGGAATACAAGCATGTTTCTGAAACGAATTATGCTTGCAAACCAAGGTTTTGCTATATTTATTTTTTTCCTATTTGTTTTGTTGGTGTTTCATATGATAAACTTTATTCTGTGTCCATGATTTGTTTGGCTGTTCTTTGATATTTTACTGAAAATCACTATAAGTTTCCATAGATATGGAGTGGGCTTGTCAAAGTGTGCTTCATTGTAAAATTACCAAGCAAGAAAGAGCCTGGTCATCATTTTCAAGTACTTTTTCTTTGACTCTTAATATTAAGAGGAACTTAGTAAAGCATATCCTTTGGAATGGTTACTCCAAAGAAGAATCGTCTAATTTCCTACCCTAGAAGTATAACCTAGTTTTTAATGGTTTTAAGCAAGAACCTGGGGATAGTAGCTTTTTACTTAACCTACTGTCTTCAGTATGGAACTGCTGCCTTTATGTGTGCTGGATGTCTCTGAGCCTATACTATAGTTTTTCAGCTTCAATCTGCTTATAAAATCAGTCTTCAGACTTCCGTGTTGAGATAGAGACTGTCTCCTAGCTTCTTAGCTCCATATCAACCTTTCTTTTTATTTAGTCTTTTTTTTTTTTTAAATTGATTCCCTTACCAGTGCTTTCCCATGTTTAGAGATATATGGTACATTCCAGTTCCTGATTTTTTCTGGGGCTCCACAGTGTGATTCTGCTTCCTTATTACCCCTACTACCAGCCTACCACTTGTAGGTAGTTAGCTTTCTGCCTCATTCAGTATGTTTTCAGTGTTTATGTTTTATCTGCTTTCTAGCTTCCAAGAATCTTAATGTAGATCATTTGCTGTCTTCTTCTTCTTTTTTCCTTATTCTTGTATGTTTATATCTTTTTAAAAAATGAAATTTTTATTTTTTAGAAGAATTTTTTAGAGGAATTTTTTAAGAGATGGAGGAAAGCTAAAATTATGTGTTTAGCCCACTGTGTTTAACCAGAACCATTTTATTTATTCTTTTGAAGAATTTAATCTATATTTATTTCAAAGTTGCCATAGTAACTCTACCTCTTTGGTTGGGAATTGTCCACTTTAGCTTGTTGACTTCCTTTGTGGTGATTAACTTTCCCATATTTGCAATTTTTGTTAATTATATGTATTATTTTTTGTGGTTTTATCCTGTCCATTGCTCCCCATGGTCATGTTTCCTCCTTTTCCCCCTTCTCTTTGCTGTCCACTGTAGTGAATATGTTGTTTGCCAGGCTCTTCCTTCCCTATTCAGATATTTGTTCTGTTTACCATCACTGCAGTTGTCTACATTAGGACTGCAAGTGTCAGGACTTGATGGCTACAAGAGGAAAGATCATGGGTCTTTCTTTTCCGCTCTCCAGTTTTGCTTCCTCAGATCTTTGTTCATCTCAGATCTTTGCTCTTCTGCTGGCCTCAATGCTAATTCAGAGCATATCTGCAAGGAGTGAGGATTGCAAATTCAAAGAGTGACCTAAGAAACTCAAAATGTATGCTACTAGGCCCAGTTCTATAGCCACACTCCTACCTGATCCACCAATCACACCTCAATCCCAAAAGTTCAAAACTCTTAGAAAAATTTTAAGGAACTTTTTTTGTGTAAGAGGATTAGTCTTCCTTTTGTGAAATCAAAGTGATCTTAAAATTCTTGGTCTTTCCCTTTTGGGTCTCAATAAAAAGAAAGGAAAGAGGACCCATGAAAAGTTTTTTTTATTTTTGTTTTTTAAACCTGATTTTATGCTTATTAGCAGCTAAGAAAAATTCTGAAAACTAAACTTAGTGTCAAAACTGACAATTTTGTATTCCTCAGATGGCCAAAGTCGGAAGAAATTGGTCAAACGTTACAAGTGATAGCTATAGAAGTAAAAGGAGGCAGGGCCGATTAATCCTAGGATTTCTTAATGGGAAAAATGTCTGCTTATAAGGCTTTCTCTTTTTCCCTTTATCTTTTCATATTCTTTCTTTTCTCAAATTCCAAATAATAAACTGATTCAGAGAGGAGATTCTAGAGCCTGACTATCTTTTTCTGAATCCTGGTTTTTATGTTTTCTAGGTATATTAATTTGAACAAAGTTACGATAGTTACGACAGTGTGACACGGGCACAAGGGGAGACAAATAGATGAGTAGAGAACATTCCACAACAAACTCACTTAAATGACTTATGACAAAAGTAATACTGCAATTCAGTATGTAATCTCCATTTGCCTCATTTTCTTCAGTACAGAATAGGATAACTGTCCTTGTGAGAGCTGTGAGGATTAAATGAATTAATGCAAATGTGCTCAGAATAGGTCCTGCCATCTAATAAATGCTTAATAAGTTTTTTCTTTATCTTTTATCTTTTATTTTTATCTTTACTTCAACAAAATTCCCCCTAGTCCTAGGGCTTCATCAGCTTCCTCTGGAATTTCATAATCCTTATTCTGTACCACTTCTTTTGAGACTTCATCATTCACTGTCTTGCTTTGTAACCAAATTATATTGCATGTGTTAATTGTGTATTTCCAGCTATTGTAAAGCTGTTTGAGGACAGAGACCACAAAGAATGCATGTAGTTGCTTCTCTAGTTCTCATGGTGCTCAGCCCAGTGTTGGGCAGAAGGTGAAACTAAGTTTGTGCTCATCAGTAGACTGGGCAATTGCTCATTTTAGGGCTTAAGTGATGCTTGCAGGTGATCTGCTCTTAACTTTCAAAGACATTAGGTAGTAGTAGTTCTGAATTTTGCAATCCTAAATGGTATCAGAAGCATTTGCTATTTTTACCATTTCAGTAAGTAGCCCCGGATTTTATGAGTTCTTGGGATTATACCTGGTAGAATGCACATAGAAATAAATATGCTACAAGGAAATGTAAAAATTTGTGGTTCTTGAACTTCCTTTCACCTCCAGGGACTCTAAAGAAGACAGGAAATAGTTTATGATTTTTCTCATTTATGAGTGAGTAAAATTTTCTCATTCATTTTGTTATTTTGGGCCTGTTTTGTTTATGGATTTTATGTGACACCTAAAACTTGTAATTCCTCTTCCATTTTCACATTGCTTTTGTGCACTCCTAGAAAACCTGTTTTTTCAAGGTCCGTTTGCTTTCCCAAGAAAGGATTCCATGTTTGTTACCTACAAGGTGGCATATTGTCTTTATTCCTGTTTCAGACTAGTCTCGTGGTGCTTTCATTCCTGAAAGGTGCCCAAAAATTGCTGTGCTGAAATGATCATTTGTGAATACAGTAACTCCCAGGAGGCATAAATTAATATCCTGTTCTCACTGTGTTTTTTATTAACTGTTAGAGTTATTCTACAGCCAGGCCCTGACTTGGTGCCCAGTGCTAACAACTGTCTTTAAAGGCTTATGAATAGGGTCATAAACACTATTTACTTTAGTAGTGACACGTACTTTTAGTATTTCCACCATTCCCTCTCCCTTCTGCTCACTGTCACATGCACAGGCATTTTAGAGTGCATGGTTATTCTGCACTTTTTCCCATTTCTTGGCTTCACATGTGCATAAATTCGTTTGTTTAAACTTTATTTTTCATAATCAAGTTATTCTTGTATCCTGGCTTCCAGTCTTCAAATAACATGAACCTTCCCAGATTATATGTTCTAAGGTTTTTTTCCTTCTTTTTAACTAAGGCCAAAAATAATAAACTTTGGTTATGATGCAGGCAACCAGACAGTTAAACCATTGCTTAATGTGCATTAGCAGAAGCTTAACTGCAGCAAGGCCTTGTCATAGACATAACAAAACCATGGAACACTCTTTAGTTCAATAACAAACTTGATATTCACTTCCTGGGTGACTGAGGATATTCCATGTCAATTTTGCATCAAAGAAACATCAAATAAAAGTTAGAAAGGAAACTCATCTTTGTTTTTCTCCAATTTTGCTTATGAGGGAGACTGGATAGTTGAAAAAGAGACTATCCTTCCTGTTTCAAGATGCAAACACTATCATATTATAATGTATATTAGGTGAGAAATCTGGAAAAGAAGCAATATAGTGCAAAGGTTGATTTGATAGTGACTGGCTTTCCACTAAAAATATATGGTAACAAGTAGTGGATATCATTCAGATAGTTTTCAAGTTTATCTTGAGGACAGGGCTTGAATTCAGTTCAAGCAGATGGATGAATATTCACTCATTCAACATGCCAGACACTATTAAGTGATGAAGTCAAAATAACGAAGGCAAGGATTATACAGAATTTGTCTACAAAAGACATATGACAAAGAAATCTAAAAACTTGTGTTTTTTTGATCTTCATGTAGGCAGCAAAGGAAGATTGTTGATTATGTACTTAATTTCTTTCTCAGCCTTATTTTACATATTGTTCAGCTATATGCATTTTCTATTCTGTTCCCTTAAAACTGATCACTGTATTAATTTGGGGCTAAGAATGGTTTTTATGCTTATATAATATTGCTGACAAGAAGCACTGGCAAACCACCTATCCTATAAAAGCAGTTTTGAGTAATGCTTAAATGCACTGGGTTTGGAAATAGACAAACTATCCTATTTCTTTGCAATAGGAACTCGAACTAGTTCTCTGTGAACCTCAGTTTCTTTATCTGTAAAACTTGGATATTAGTGATACCAACATGATATTATTAGTGTGATGATTAAATTAAATAATGCATGACAGTTTAGTGCCTGGAATATAGTAAGCTCTTAATAAATATTAGCTGTTATTATCCAGTTACTTTTGTTCTCCTTTGACATTCTTCATGCTAGCTTCCCTATTTCTCTCTTCCAACTGATCTGAACATTTGTTTTTTGCTCTGAAAAAGAAGTTAGAATATACTGTTGTTACTCATTACTTTAATATTCTACTGATAGGAGATATCAAAGATTCTGTTGGCTAGTTTGAGTAACCCCTTCTCTAGACACTGCTAGAGAAACAACTCATGTTTCACTTTTTATGTCCCTTAAGTAAGTCTATTAAGGATTTCATTGAAATCTTTTGATTACAGAAGTGTGATATTTCCACTAAACCTAGTTTACAGCAAGAGATAGTTCCCAGTTGCTATTAAAGAAAGAAAATTAACCAATGGATACTAAACCCTTTTTTAACATGATGGCTTTTGTCTCTAACCACAGAGGGCTGGGCTCAGACCTTGCTTTAATGAGAGTAAGAGACTGAGTTTGGAGGTAGCATTAACTACAGTGCTTGCTGAATGATGGGCTTTGTTGGAGCCTTTGTAAATGAGAAAGGATTGATGGAGTGAAAGACATGAATTCAAATAGGAAAACCTGTGGAGTTTTCTTCTGGATCTAATACCTTTTCCACATGCCAGCGTTTGTAATACTTTCTATGTGCACAAGGTATGAAGAAGGAGAATCCATTTTTCATTTTGTTTTGTTACTGCTTTTTGACTACTACAGACTCTTCCCCATGAGAATTTGGAGTCCCTGAACTAAGTTTTACTTCATCAAAATTGAACCTTCTCTTCAGAAGTTTTCTGATGACTCTTCTTCCTTTGAATAGTCAGTGGCAAGAAGCACTTAAAATTTCTTTGCCAATATTTTCTTCATTCTGGGACTACTCGAGTGAACAAAACACTTCAGGCTTTTTTTTTTTTTTTTTTTCAGAAATCTCATTAAAATTCTTACTTGAAATTCGCACGCAGTTTAATAAGTTTTCCGAGTTCAGTATGAAACTAATAATCCATTAAGAATAAGGAATGATTGACGTGTTTTCATTGACCTTTGTTGGTAAGTGACTTTAAAACACCATCTAGCACATTCAAAATCACTAGGCATGACTGCCCAGTGTTCCACCTAACCTAGCCTCTCACTTGTTCTCTTATTAAATATCTTAAAATGTCCAGTGGAAGAGATTGTGTCAGAGTCTCCTTTACTATTCTATTCTAGCATCTTACAATGCATGCAATACTAAAAAGAGTACCAAGTAGCACTCTTAGGAATGTAAATGTATATTTTGATATTTGCTCAGGTGGAAGCCTTTTCATATTCTGTTGGCTGTCTTATTCATGCACTAGTTAATGAAGATGCAGATACCTGATGCATGGTGTCATTGTAGATAACAGAAGTTGTCCCTGAAGAAGGTACACCACAAATCGCATAGCAATGATTTGAATCTTTTTGAGTATGAGGACCACTTGTGAATATCAAAATGTCTTTCAGCCCTTTCCTTTCTGGACACATGCATACACACATATGCTTTTATTGTTACTCTATTTTATTTAAGAAAATCCATAGCGAAAAACAGTTATTATGCTGTAGTAAAGCTTTTTAGCAAATATTTTATTATGTTATTAAATATCATAGCATCTTCATACATCTGCCAAGTAGTAATGCGTATGTGAGAGACATTTTTTCTGTCTAGAAAATGAAGAAATATGTTCTGTTTATCATTTTAAGTCACTCAGTCAGAATACTGGTGGTGTTTTACCCATAAAAATCCTTCATTTGTTATGCATATTTTTGGGTCCAATTAAAGATAAATATAACAAAGATTGGTATGTATGTATGCATGTATTTTGTTCTTCTTGTCTGTAGGCTACAAGAAGGGACTTGCTAGAACAAAGTAATCACCCAAGATGATAAGGCATAATAAATTTGGATGCTTCATACTAGTACTGAGCCTCAAACCATGCCGCTTATGATTAAATCAGAAAATGTTTGTAAATAACAGAAAAAAAATTTTTCTCTCTGCAAACATCTTTAGAGTATACCAGGATTTTCTGGTTCATTGGTCTTATATAACATAAAGAAAAAAAAAATCATCTATAGCATATAGCACTTCATGGAGGAAATGCTATAACAATCCACTAATAAAAAAGTGTTTGTGAGTGTCTACCATGTGACTGGCAAGAAATCATTGGTTTCTTTCATGCATTTACCACATGTTATCTGTTGGCTTTTGGTGAGCAATGAATATCAATTTCTATGGATATAGAAAAGAATTTTTTATTACCGAGCTGCATTTAGACTTAGAAAGTTGACCCAGGTTCCGTAGAAATAGACTGCTCTTTAATAGATATTTCCTTTGGCTAGCCATAAAAGCACTGTTGGTTTCAATCATTTTGATATTTATAAGGGAAAGCTGATTTGTATCTTTTGGGGGCCAGGAGTATTCTTCTGCCTATATGAAGAACTGATCAAATAGTTATGCATACGGCTCAATGTCTCTGTTAGATTATGGGGAATAAGAATGTGTGGTTAGAGCTTTGGAGACTGATATGCTAAAGGCACCAATAGAGGGAGAGAATTCTTCTTTCAGACCTAAGAAGGCTTGGTTGTTTCTGCATACAGAGCTGGATACATGGAGATTCATCTGGAAACAGAATATACTCACCTAGGTTGCTCAGCAGAATATCTACTTTGGGCTACTGATATTTCTTGTTATCATAAAAGTCAAACTGGGGTATGATACTTTATATTTCTGGTTATCATAAAAGTCGCACTGTTTAAATAAAATACTTTATTTTATTTAAAGTCTTTAAAAGACTGCTTTCCTTGCTGTGGGAACTTCCCATGTATTTCTGATGTTAACAGTATTTTTTTGGGAAAGATTGATATCACAACTCTCTAGTATGAACTTTAGAATAAAATATGTCTAAAATACTTTCATCAGTTATGAATCATAGGCCCTTCTTGGGCATTTACCATGTTCAAGGCATTGAAGTTGGTAGTGAGTATACAATCATCTGTGGTGTGATCAAGTATGAAGTTTAATTAATGGGCTCTTTTCATCCTTTTAGTTTAGCTGTCAGTCATACCCCATTTGGCAGTTATAGCTTGGTCAGTTATTATTACTTTAGTGTTATAAACAGCTCATGCCAAATTTGTAGCTTCTAACTTCAAAAGGTCCTATATGGAGCAAGATGGAGAGACTATTTGAGAAAGAGATGCCAAGAGAATAAACAGGATTCTCAGCCTGTTTCCAGACTGAGTAAGAGACCCATTGAATTGGCAGAGGTGAAGGAGCATTTGGACAGGAAGAGGAAAATTAGACATAGCATGGTAGCCTTGTGCTCTGCTCTCAGCAGCTCAGTGGGAGTGAGGCTTTTAACATTTCCCTTGGGATTTTCAGGCAGTCAAGGGCAGAGGAAATGTGTGCTCTACTTTTTCTTTCTGAAGCTTTGGAGGTGGCTGTCTCACTGATATGTCTTGTGCTATCTTTGTACAGGTGAGTGAGATAGAGACGGTGGCCTGTACATGTGCCAAATAACTGTTGTAGTATGGTAGATATTACAGATGTTAGGAAGAAAGCTGCCCTGGGCTGGGTCTGTTGAGGAAAGTAAGTGTTTCGCTGCCTTACCGAGTTCAGTAGAGGGAACACAATATTATGTTGGCTGGTTGAAATTAATAAAAGTTTAATTATTCCAAGAATATGAACAGTAATGATATTGGCTTCTTCCTTTTTTTGCCCACATAGTTAGTAAGATGTCTATTTCTTATTAATTGGAGAATAGATAGAACAATCTTTTTTCTTCACCTTTTTGGTACTTTTTAATTTTTCAGTTATTAAACTGCTCTAGACCTGATGGTTAATAATTTTCTTTTTTCTTCCTCTCCAAAAAATCCTGAGGCAGCAAGAGTCTTGATCAAGTTCTACCTATCTAATATGCAGTATAGAGAAGAGCAACAATAGCCTCTAATAGAACAAATTATAGTTATTACATCTTGAAAATAAACCTAGATCCTAGTATTCCCTTAGGTCATAGGGCATGCATATCCCTTGAAGATTTTTTCCTCACATAAGTCACATTTTTTACAGATGTTCTTTGGTCTCAAAAAACACAAAGTAGTCATAGAAAAGATACCACTACCATAAACTTTCCCTACCCCAGAAAATCTTCAGGTAAGAGGCTCCTTGTGTTCAATTTCCATTCTAAGAGTAAAGTAATAAACTGAATTACAGCAAGCCAATACAACTCCTTCCTTACTTTTTATCCCATGCAGTTTAACTTTACAGAGACTCAGAAAAACAGGAAAATATTACCATAACCATGAATTGTATCATGTGAATTGGAAGTAATGACTGTGATGTTTATAAAAGCCCTTGGGAGATGTTGCTTAGATTAAAAGTTATGGATCTTTTATATTAGACTTCAGTCCTTCAAAAACTATCAGTTATTTAGTGGATTTGCAGGCTAATACAGAGTTGCATAATGTAAAATCTGAATATGGAATTTACATTATAAAACTGTAATTACATCTGGCCCTTTTGTCTTTTCTATAAGAAATGGCATTTTCTGACAATTCTGTTCCTGGCAAAGTTATAGGTGGAGGTGTGACCTTTAACCCTAAGTAAGCAATTATATAACTGCTTAATAGTAATCACTTTACCATCTGCAGTCCACGCTAAATTAAAAGACACCTGATCCTCAATTTTGGCATGTGGCTCCAATCTCTGCCTTTCTTTTCCTAGTTGAGTAATGAATGATCATTTCTATCTTGGTGATTCTGACTGTCAATTTGATGGATTGAAAAATAGAACACTAAGTATAGCCCCATTTATTCTGAACTGATTAGTTCCACCCTGCTTTGTTCCCATCCTACGGAGTTCAGTTCTAAGATAATCCAGGCTTTCATGTTTCTTCATCCCATTTTGGTCCAGTAAATAGATAGACCATTTGTATTAATTTTCCATTGTGAGGTTTTCTAGTCTCGAGTGAAATTCCATTGGGTTCTGGAGTGAAAAGGGACAATGAAAGGCCAAAAACCTTTTTGTGGTCATAGATTGCTTTCCCTGTCTCCATGGAGAGACAAAGCTATCCCTTGATGGGTGTTAAAATAATGTAAAAGTTCCACCCAGACCTGGATATGAGGAAAGCATGTAGCAGGCTTTTAGCAGAATAGAAAAAAAAAAATCAATCACACATACTGACAGTCTAAACACCTTTTTAATGTATTGCTCATTGCTGGTGCTGAACAGGGAGGGAAACAGAATGGAGATGTTGGCAATCATAAAGACTTTTTTTTTTTCAATTCCACAGATGTTTTGGCCGGAGTGTCTCCACTTTAAGGCTTTTAAAAAATACCCTCTGTCATATTGTTATAATAGTTATACATGAAGTATTTGAATTTCACCTTTTTCCCCCCTGGTCTTCTAAGTGCCTGGTTTACTTTGCTCTTCATATTCTGTGTTTTTAAATTTAATTCTACCCAAGTCTCCATATTTTTCCATACCATGCTTTGCTGGATTTAAATGATTTGTACTTGTCAATGTTGCAGTCATCCTTTGGGCATTTGGCCTCTCTATGTGCCTTGTGAAGTATCCTATACTCTTCAGGATAAAGGGTGGGGGTCATGGAATCTGTGACTTGCTATTTCTGGCAGCTCAGCCTCACGAGCTGTATTCATGGGAATTCAAGAACCTGATTTCTGGAGGTCACCTCACTACCTAACTACATTACTGTGGAAGATTCTTATTGGAAACGAGCTGTTAGTGCAGAAATATCCTTAATTAATAATGCTGAGTGAGTCTGCAGCCAGCCAAGATACGATTATGGAAACATTTGTAAAGGTTGTGTGACCTACAAAATAAACTTCCTAAATATTTTTTAAAAACTCCCAGGGCCTGGATTAATTTGTAGTTCATAAGCACAATGATTGGACGTTCATGCTGTTTTGTGACGTGTGCCTCCCTCAAACGTTGCTACAACCTTGGCACATTATCTATCTACCATGAGGAAAAAGAAGAAAAAAAGAAAAAATACTTACAGGGCTTGGGATGCATGAAATTTATATGTATGTAGTATATGTATGGTATATACTCTATATACGTACTCTATATGCTATTGATATATATTGTGTATTATATATAGTATATACTATATATGTCTATATATACTATATATGTAAATACAAACCACCATAAATATACTATGTATTTACACATATGTACATAGTATTTACTATATATAGTACAAATATATGGTACATATGACATTTATATCTATATATCATGTATGTGATATGTAGGTATACACATACATGTGTGTGTGTGTGTATATATATATATATATATATATATATATTATAATTTCCTTCTCCTAGGTATCTTTAGGGGGATGACTCTTTCTTTCCAGGTCAGCCTTGAATATAAGAGTAGTAGATGGTCACTAATGGGGTGATTAACTTGTGTGACCCTATAAACATTTCCCTCAGACCTACCATGGAGCCTCAAATTCTGTCAGTTGGGTTTTATTCCTTTAAGTTCTGAAGACTTTTTGACAATATTCTTATGTACCAATTAAAATTTAGATGTTCTTGGGAACACGTATCAGCTATAACCTGCTTGAAAAGATAAGGGAAGGGGTAAAGGGGTGTCAGATGACCATTAAATAATAGCAAATCCTGGCAAACAGTTCAGGTGGATTCCTGGATTTAGTAGCGGGACATCTGGGGGTGGGAGATGGGGCTCACGGACAAAAGAGGTGGAAGGACAGTGTTAAAGACAAGTTCATCTACTCAGTTTTGCAGAAGTCTGGCTCAGCCCCACGTTTGTATGTGATTGGTGTTCACCCTGTCAGACAAGTGTTTGGATGGTCTCTGAAGGGAGGGAGTATAATAACTTTTCTCTCCAAGTTAACAACCAGAACTTTCACACATCCAAATAAACAACCTTCCAGGCCAAACATCACTTTAGTTTATAGGTAGATGTCAGTGGTAGAGCTAAAACATGACTTTAGAAGATTTCCTGTTGGAGGGTCTGACAGAGGATCTGGAGGATGGTTTTGCTGGTCTGGGCCAATAAATGCTCTTCAGTATTTTCCCCAGTGGATCTGTTGAGTTTGAATTCTTCACATAAAAGGAATTTAATGTGTTTCCTTGAAAGTAAAATGGCCAGGATAAGACAAGGCTCAAGGAAGTAAAAACTTTCCATTATCTATTGGGTTCAATGGTGATTGGGTAGATGACAAAATCTTTAAGTACTACTCTAAGTCTGCCTCATTTTCACCCTTTGTGATGACCTAGTTACCTTTGTTAGCAAAGTTGATAATTCTACTTTTCCCTCAACACTGTTAATGAATACCAGGCGATCTCTTTCTTTTGGTCAGTCTTATCCTACACTTGCTTTCCAGTAATGTATGTCATCCCTGTGATGTCCAGGCTCCAGACTTAGTATCTCCTAAGCCCTCCCCAGCCTTTTAAAAAAATTTCCTGTTGGCATAACATATTGACCAGACCAAAGGAAAAGGAGTCAAAAAGTAATGAAGATAATAAGTACCTGTTATGTAGCCAGGTACTGTGTAGAGTTATTTACACACTTTATTTCATTTAGTCCTCAAAGCAGTGTTGTAAGAGAGATATTATTGTAACCATTTTTATAGGTGTGTAAATTTTAGCTAAGATGGATTAAATAACTCTTAACCTTCCACTGTGAGAAGCTGAGATTTAAACCTATGTATCACTTGAGTCTAAAGTCAGTTTGGGGTTATAATCTCAGCTCTACCCATTGGCTACCTATTGGTAATGCCTAACAATTCCATTTTTTCATAGGTAAGCATATATGGAAATACACCACTTTTGATGTGCCTAATACTGAAACATTTTCATGGGGTTTATAATAAAAATGCATGAAACAAGGCAGCTAAAATAATTTAAAATATTATAGAGCAGTAGTTTTCAACTGATGACCATTGGGATCTAGAGTCACCTGTGGGTAGAGGATTTTTGAGGGAGGCTTAGTTGGAAGGGCTCTGAGCTCTGTTCTTAATATTTCTACTTTTATCTGTTTTATGTATCAAGATTCCAAGTAATAATTTTTTTTCAAACCAAAAATTCCATTGCTTTAAAAACAAAAAGGTTTCTAAGTCTTGATTTGTTATAATGTTGGAGAGATTTATGTTAGGAATTTGGGATGTCAAAGTTAGAGCCACAAGGTTGACTGAACTTTCTGGCAACTTCTGAGGAAAAAGAACCATGTTTGTTTATAGAGTTGCCATTATCTTATTTAGAAAAGAAAAAAAAGGGAGGGAGGGCAGAACAGACAAACCAATATGGCAAGGCAAACTTTTTCTTGTCATTAATTGCAGGAGGAATTTATGTTGTTTTTTTTATATGAGGGGCATGTTGGACAGTAGTGGTTTCAATCATGATTTTACATAAGATCTTGTTTTGATGGGTTTTTCTTTTAACAATTTTTGATGAAACCTAAAAACATAATATTAATTGAAGAGCATTCTTTTGGGAAGCTGACAAAATAAGGTATATAAAATTGGCATACTAAGCTGCCTACCCTGTTTCCTAGGGTTATTGCTGAAGCTCAGAGAGCTACCTTGTGTTGACAATGTTTGGAAATCTGTCAGAATCACCTAACTTTTATATAGTTACATTATATGATTACATTATAATCATAAATATTATAGAGCTCCTACTGTGTGCCTGGTGTTGTTCTAGGTTCTGGGAATGAGCAAAGCGAATCCCTGTAGGTTAGATGTTAGTTGTTTACCCACATCTTTTGCAAATTATGTATTTAGTTATCTCTACCTACTTTGAAAGATAAGTTGGTTCCACAAATAAATTGAGTGGGGCTGCTCTCATAACATGGAATCCTTGAGCCTTCAAGTTGGAAGGGTTTATAGAAGTTAGTTATTTGGCTCATCCTGCCAAAATAAGGCTCCCTCTTCCAGAATTCCTGAGGAAGGGCACCAGAAACTCCTCAGGTATTTCTAATTCACATGTAGTCCAGTCTATTATTAGACAACTTTAGATTTTAGAAAATTTCTTCTTTGTGTCAAATAGCCTGGAAGATTGGAAAACAGTTGTAGAGATGGATGTTAGAAAATCCTCTATGTTCTTATGTTGATCACTTTGCCTTTTTAATTTCTGCTCATTGACACTAGAGAACCATGAGGGAAAGAAACTTGCCACCTTTTCACTTGATAGCCCTTGAATTTAAAGATGTCTACGATGTCATCTCTGAATTTTTTTTCGTTTATAGGCTAAATATTTCCAGTTCTTACGTTTTTCATTTAAGATAATTTCCAGATATCATCTTGGTTGCCTTTGTCTGTATACATTGTTTTGACAATGTCCCATTTAAAATGTAGCATTCAGAAGTAAATATAGTGTCCTAGGCCTGGCCTGCCTAATGTATTAAATTTCATTCTGAAGAATTTATTTTTCATTTTCATTTTCTTTTCTTTTTTTTCAAAGCTTCAAATCCACTCACAATTGAAATATGTGTTTGTGAGTGAACTCTGATCATATGCTGTGTCTCAAATTGTTTACCAATGTCATTGTATAAACTTGCTATACCTAAAAGTGATATACCACATAGAGAATGCTCAGATGAGGTAATAGATATAGGCTGTTTGTAACTCACAAAACACTAAACAAACATGAGCTGTTATAACTAAGGTATTCATATTATCAACATGTCAGTTCTGAAATCATTGTTGAAATGCCCTTGCATCAGTAGAACTTATTTCTGTCATTTTATTTAGGCAGCTCATTTCAGTTAACCAAATGTCTTTTCCTGACATTTATCTTTCTTTTTTGGAATAAATTAATTGGGCCTACTTTTCTGTAAGTTAATTAAAAATAGTTTTTAAGCACTAATAAATGTACTGCTGAGCAATTCAGAAATAAAAAGAAATCTAGGAGTTTTATGGAAGTAGGATGGCCTCCAGTAAAACTATAGCTCAATCTTTGTTGCTTTCATTAAAATATTCTTTCCAAAAGGTGCTGATATGTGGAAAGAGGAGAAAGAACTCCAGCCTAGGAGGTTGGAGAAGTGGTGGATGTTGGCATATGTAGCAAATTTGTGATCTTAAGTGTTTAAACATTTGCATTGAGGTGACAATGGGGACTTTTGGAAAACTATTGGTTTCTAGAAGTGAAGGCATACACAGAAAGAAGGTAGGGAGAGATTGATTCAGGGTGCATGGTTTGGAGGATTGTAAGGAAAAGAGAAGAAAGGAAACAAGAAGCACTATGTGAGGGGAGAACACCTGTCTTTCCTGAGAACCTCCTGTTCTGCCAACCTCAACATATTAGCTTTTGTTCTTGGGCTTATTCATTATGGTGTCAAGATGGTTTCAGTGGTTCTAGATATCACTTCCTCATTACAGGAATATGGGAAAGTCTGAGAAGTGGTCCTAACCCACCCCTTCTCTTTTATTAGGGGCAAAAATCTTCTCCAGAAACCCCCATATACTTTCCTTAAATATTGGTTATATTCTCACTATTCATCCACTGGCAAATGATCAAGATTGGCATAGACAAATCATGGTTTATCTTTTGGAAATGGGGGAACAGCTCACCTTTCCTGAATATATGGCTTGCACTCTCTGACCAAATCAGAAAGGGAAAATGAAAGGGGAAGGTACTGGATAGGTAATTAATAGTATCTGCTACAAATGATATGTCCAGGTGAGATTTCTTTAGACAAAAATATGCTTTTACTTTTGTTTTTATTTTACTTGGAGGCTTCTAATAAGGGAACAAATACTGTCTAGTGAACCCAGAAGGGATTTACGTATTTATTTATCTTATGTTTATGCCTACTTGTCTAATATACTAAATTTATTTTTCTTAACCACCTTGTCCATAGGGCATCCCAGAACTTTAGATTTCTGTAAATTCAACTTGGTAATATGAGTTCTAATCCTTAGAGACTATACAGATATTAGCTTCCCTGATTAATTTCTTTTTGTGTATGTATAGAGATTCTTTATTGGACTAAAATGTGGCTTTATTTTGTGCCTATAATATATTCCTCCCAAAGCAAATTACTTCTCAAACGATTCCAATGTCTAAGACATTTAGTGAGGTATAAAATAAAAATCCCAAGCATACAATTTCATGCTATCATATGAGCTGATACTACTAATATAGTGAGAGAGCATTGGTTAGGAAGACAAGAGACTTGGGGATGTACTACTGGCTCTTCTACAAACTAACTTGTGGTCTATTCAGTTACTTCAATTCTCTGGAGCCTAATTTCATCATCACTTGTCTTGAGAAGGTTGTATTAGATCAGTGTTTTCCTAGACTATGTTCCATGGGAAACTAACTTTCTACAAAAGTTTTATTGATAGATGTGAAATCTGGAGAATCTGGTCAAATATACATGGGAAATACTGGGTTAAATCGAGTTAATCACATTTCATCACTGCAAGATTCTCAGAGCCTTTGATATGCTAATATTCACTATGAATCTCCAAAAGAATTGGAAAAACACTCCATGCCCATGGATTGGAAGAAGAAATATTGTCAAAATGTTGATACTACCCAAAGCAATCTACACATTCAGTGTAATGCCTATCAAAATAACACCAGCATTTTTCACACAGCTAGAACAAACAATCCAGAAATTTTATGGAACCACAAAAGGCCCCAAATACCCGGAGTAATGTTGAAAAAGAAAACTGAAGCTGGAGGGATCATAATTCTGGACTTTAAGCTGTATTACAAAGCTGTAATCGTCAAGACAGTATGGTATTGACACAAAAACAGACACAAAGATCAGTGGAATAGGATAGAGAACCCAGAGATGGATCCACATATATTTGGCCAACTAATCTTTGACAAAGCAGGAAAGAGTATCCAATGGAAAAAGACAGTCTCTTCAGCAACTGGTGCTGGGAAAACTGGACAGTGACATGCAGAAGAATGAACCAGACCATTTTCTTATACTATTCACAAAAATAAATTCAAAATGGGTGAAAGACCTAAATGTGAGACAGGAAACCATCAAAATCCCATAGGAGAAAATAGGCAGCAACATCTTTGACTTTAGTCTCAGCAACTTCTTACTTGACATGTCTCTGGAGGCAAGGGAAATAAAAGCAAAAATGAACTATTGGGACCTCATCAAGATAAAAATCTTCTGTGCAGCAAGGAAACAATTAACAAAACTAAAAGGCAGCCAACAGAGTGGGAGAAGATATTTGCAAATGACATATTGGATAAAGGCTTAGTATCCAAAATCTGTAAAGAACATAGCAAACTCAACACCCAAAAAACAAAAATCCAGTAAGGAAATGGGCAGAAAACATGAATTGACACGTTTCCAGAGAAGACATACAAGTGGCTAACGACATGTGAAAAGATGCTCAACATCACTCATCATCAGGAAAATACAAATCAAAACCATAATGAGAGACTACCGCACACCTGTCACAATGGCTAAAATTAACAATTTAGGAAACAACAGATATTGGAGAGGATGTTGAGAAAGGGGAATCCTTTTGTATTGTTGGTAGGAATGCAAACTGGTACAGCCACTTTGGAAAACAGTATAGAGGTTCCTCAAAAAATTAAAAATAGAACTATCCTATGACCTAGCAGTCGCACTACTAGGTTATTTATCCAATACAAAAATGCTGATTTCCAGCAGTGCTATTGACAATAGCCAAATTATGGAAAGAGCCCATATGTCCACTGACTGATGAATGGATAAAGAAGATAAGATGTGTGTGTGTGTGTGTGTATGTGTACACACACACACAATGGAGTACTTACTACTCATGATGAAACAGAATGAAATCTTGCCATTTGCAACAATGTGGATAGAACTAGAGGGTATTATGCTAAGTGAAGTGGGTCAGTCAGAGAAAGACAGACATATTATTTCACTCCTCTGTAGAATTTGAGAAACACAACAGATAACATAGGGGAAGGGATGGAAGAATGAGATAAGAACAGAGAGGGAGGCAGACCATGGGAGACTCTTAAATGCAGAGAACAGACTGAGGGTTGCTGGAGGGGAGGTGGGTGGAGGGATGGGTTAAATGAGTGATGGGCATTAAAAAGCTATGTCACCAGAAACTCTAATTTTTTTGTTTGTTTTGGTTTGGTTTTTGTTTTGGTTTGGTTTTTTGAAGAATTATGAAACACTTTGAAGCATGGTTGTGAAACATCGAACTACATAATATTTGACTCTGCAGTTAGCAAAATTGATGTGCTGTTTAATCTTGGAAGCTTTCTTTAAGGATAACAGGATAGAGGGTCTCTGTGACTAAGTCAATCATGGAATACATATTGAAGGAGGAAAATCATAACTAGAATCTGAAAAAATGGATAAAGTTTCCATAGCTGAAGCTGAATGAAGATACTTCTGAGTAAAAGGAATGGCACAAATAAAGACATGAACAGAAGGAAATTGTAGGTTTTGAGAAATTGTGACTGTCAAGAATGACTGGATTGAAAGTATATGCTGAGAAGTGGCAGGGCATAAAAGAGGAAATGTGAGTAGGTGTCAGATTGTTGAAAGTTTTGAATGTCAGCATAGAGAGGCTTTCCTATGTGTAGGCAATGGAGAGCCATTTGAGGAGTTGTAATGTAAGCAAAGTGATATAAAAGGCAGCTTATTCTGGGATAATGTGGAAGATGGATTGGAGTGTAGGCTGAAAGTGGATGACTATGATACGGATTTGAATGAGGTTGGTGGCAATGGGAACAGAATGGAAGGGATGACCCTGGTTATTTCTGAATACCAGAGGTCTCTGGAGTGTCTGTTTCTATCCAGAAAACACTGGAGAGTCTGCTGGGTATGGAGAGAGACAGATCCAGCAAGAGAAATTACTCAAGAGGAATAAAGACTCATGCTTTTTAGAGACTAAGAATTCAGAGGGAGTGCTGGTTGCTTGGTTTGTTTGTTCACTCACTTGTTTTTTGTTCACTCATTTATGTGTTCATCAAGAACTGATTGATGGACGCACTGTATAGGTAAATGTTTCTGGGGACATTGTAGCCCTTTCCCTAATTCACTGCTAACAATTTGCAGTGAGGTCCTTGTATATTCTTACAGATTATTCTCACTGATATACAAGGAAGGTTTATTACTCCATTAAAGTAATAAAAAATTATAATTGCATTAAAATACTTTCTTTTATCTTTTTTTATTCCTTTAACTTGCTAAATTGTTAGAGCTCTTGATTTAAAACAATAATGGACAATGATCTCTTATGAGATAAATATTTTGAGTCCCGTAATCTACTTTAAGGGAATGTGAGGATTCAAGTGATGTGATGAATTAGATGCACCAATGCTCAAGTGGGATAATTATTGCTACTATCTCTCCTCTTACTATTGATTGCTATTACTATTACTACTGCTACTACTGCTGTCACTACTGTTGTAGTACTATAGTTGAGACTTCCTCTGGCGTTGGGTAAACCTCCAGCATATTCATGTGTAACTTCAATTTGCTACTGACCTATCTGTGCAGAAATGGGTTGAAATGAGTACATAATAGAGTGAAGAAACTGTGTAAAGTAGGCCTTGACATTTGGGAGAGTCTGAGAGGCTTAAGGCTATAGTTCCCTGTATCCTGTTGGAACGAGGGGCCCTCAGAATACTTGTGTGTGTGCTTGTGAGCATGTGCACTTGTGTGTTCGTGTGTGGTCATGTGTGGTGATGAGTGTTTATAATTTAAGCAGTTTATTTGGATCTGAGAGATTATTCATCTAATTTTAATATTCTTTGCTCCTTTTTCCTTAACACTTTGGGGGTTTTCTTGGTTATCTTAAAAGAAGCTGCAGGGAAAGTCATGCTGAAGGAGTGGTAAGAAGGCCACTTTAATGTTACTAGTGTACCTGCCCTTCACTCTTCGGCCACCTGGTAACTTTTCCTCCTTTAACACTTGAGTTCTGGACTCAGGGTTTTTAAATGTAGGAACACATTTTTAGAAATTTTTGGAGTTAAAGAAAAATGTGTATTCTCAACTCTACTTAGAAATCATGATAGTTATCATATTTAACATTAGGAAAATTGCAGTCCCACATGATTCATGCCCTAGATTTTTCCCTTTGCTTTCATGTCTGTGCAAACATTTCCTGGCTTGTTTGAGTTCTCATCCAGCCCAGGAGGGGAAAATCACAGATCATAACCACTGCTGACTGAAGTCTGTGCACTGGGCATGTGTAAGAGGAAGGAACAAAAGGCTCAAACCTACTGCTTCCAGCAAATTAATTGTATGTGGATTTGGTGACTTCCTCCTCTGGGATTTTCTGTTTGTTTGTTTTTTCTTTCCTCCTTTTGGCCTCCTCTTGGAACAACAACCTGGGAAATCTTTTCATTCCCCCAAATGTTATTAAAATGCATTCATTCAGTCAACATGTATTTATTAAGCAACTATTTTGTGCCAGGTACTGTTTTAAGCCATACATAAATAACAGTGGTATATAACAATGAACAAAACAGACAAAAAAATACCTGCCTTATGGGAATTGTGTTTCTTACGGGGACATAATTTTATACACACACACACACACACACACAAATATAATTATACTGTAGGTATTATTTCATATATATACATCATGCATATGTATGCATCTATACCTAATATATGCATGACATAACATAATATATGTAATATACATACATAGTATACATATATAAAAATATATGTCTATGTGTAAGATATGTAAACATATCCATAGTAAATTAGGCAGTGATGAGAGCTAAAAGTAAAATAGGGAAAGGGAAATAGTGTTAGGAAGGGGAAGCATTGACATTTTAAATGGGGATCTTAGGGAAGCTTTGTGAAGAAGATAAGGACTCCAACACCTGGGGATATTTCAGGCAGAGAGCCTACTTTGCAGAGACCTGAGGCAAGGGGAGGAAATAAGGGCATGGGCCATGGAGTGTGATTATGTGGAGCCTAGGAGATCTAGTGAGGGCTTGGGCTTCTGCTTAGTGTGACATGGACGTCATCAGAGGATTCTGAGCAGAGGGTGACATGATCTGACTTCCGTGGTAAAATGCACTGACAAAGGCAAGGGCAGAAGCAGAGAGATGAATTAATGAACTACCTGGGAATCTGAGGGTTTGTTTTCAGTTTCTTCCAGGCAGCTCTTCTCGTCCAAACCTAACCTTCTGACCCGCAACTCGTGTATGTGCCATTCCTAGTTCCTGGGGGTCCCTCCATCATCTTTGCCTCAGTAAACAGTAAATGCAGCAGCAACTAGTTTTCTTGGCAGAAGCTGCAAGCCTACCTATCTCTTGTTCTGTAGAATTTTCAGGCAGGACTCAGACACCAGTTCACTAGGTTCCTCTCTAACAGACAGAGATTGATGATAAATTTTCTGAGTGCTCTCTTTGTCCTCTGTCTCTCTTGACTGGAGTCAAGAAGGAAGAATTCATTTTCCCCTTAGAAAGGGGTGGATTCATAGAATGCCAAGAATTTTCTCTACAGAAATCTTAAGAAATCCTCCCTGAGTCATAAATATCATTGAAGCCCCTCTCATTAGACTTCATTTAAAAAAAATGTTTTTTAATGTTTTATTTATTTCTAGGAGAGAGAGAGAGAGAGAGACAGCGTGAGCAGGGGAGAGTCAGAGAGAGAGGGAGTGACAGACTCTGAAACAGGCTCCAGGCTCTGAGCTGGCAGTCAGCACAGAGCCCGACGCGGGGCTCGAACCCATGAACCGCGAGATCATGACCTAAGCGAAAGTCGGACGCTTAACCGACTAAGCCACCCAGGCGCCCCTCATTAGACTTCATTTTAAGAGCTAGCACTTCTCCCACATTTCTTTCATGGAGAAAAAGAGGGAGGGTATCCTTTGAGGAAATCTTTCTCGCCGAGCTCTGTTCTTCCCTCGTCTTTTATGCCTTAGTTACAAGTGAGGGATTCCAAAGTTTTATAAACAATTTTTTTAAAATGCCACCTTTAAAAATTTGCATCTTGGTCTGGCACTTCACTCTGAAATGTCAGAGCTATTATATTTTGATGTCTTGTTTGCAATATCATGTTACAAAGAAAAGGACCATTTGCTAACTTATGCCTTAATAATTACTATCAGTAAATAAGAATATGTTTGGCAGGAGAAGAAAAGAAAATTCAGGATGTCATATCATTATGTCTTGGCATGGTAACACGCACGTAGCAGATACTTAAATTTTTGTTGAAAGAATGATTGACTTTGTGCTTTCAGCGGAAACTGCAAAGTAATGCGTATCAGGAAAACAGTTCATGATCAGAATTAAGTCCATCCCTCATAATGATAGTGCGGATAAAGTAATTGTGTGCTCTCTCTACATCAGATTCCAAAATATTGCTTTTTTTCCCCTGCATAGAACTTGGTCATCAATTTTTAAGCCTCAAAGTCCTTATTGAGTCTGTAGAGGAGCTGTCACATAATTGGATAACAAGGGCTTTCCTGGGGCCACCAGTCCTTGTGTTTGTAGAAAGAGTAGGAGAGTTTTCTAACTTTTGGAAGAAGGTCATGTGCCTTTATTTCCAGCACTCAGAGTTGGATTCAAGAAAAACCTTTTAGAAATGACGATAATAAATACTGGAATACTGCTTTAACGTGCTGTGTTCTGATGTGGGATTCACACTTAGATTCTGTATTGCTTCTTATAAATAAATGTATATCAAGAGGATACTGTGCCCCATGTCATAAACTAGAAGACACAGCATACAGTGTGAAAGGCTAAATAACAGTATAGGAATGGTGGTGAGACATTTCATAGTTAATTGCCAGTGAGACGTCTAAACAATGAGTTCTGTGAGAACAGATGACGGAAACAATCACTGTGGAATGGGGAGGAATGTGAAGGCCTTTTAGAAGATTAGAGAGGGCAGCTTTATGCTAAGCCTCTCTCATATAAAGTTTGGTACTCATGTAATATATTTCATGTGAGTGTGAAATATACAAATCACTTAATCACTCTGTGCCTCAGATTTTCATCTACCCTTTATTTTATCATCTTCTTTGAAGGTGAGATATATAATACATACTTAGAAAAGTACCCCAAACAGTTTAGTGAATAACACTTCAATGAAAAACAATTTAATGAGCAAGTAAAGTAAAAGAGCCATACATGTAATTGCAGTTACACAAGAGAACATGAACAGTGCTCTAGAAGCGTTGTGTCTCTTCTCAGGCAGCACTTCCTTGTGAGGTAACTGCTGTCCTGCATTTTATGGCAGCGATTGCTTTACTTTTCTTTTAGTTTTGTACATTATGTACTGTAAAAGAAAAATTCCCAACTCTGGTCTGGAGTAGAACCTTTCTGTATCATGTAATTTATAACAACTTTCTTGGTGAAGATTAGTGTTCCTGATAGAGCCTCTGAACAATTTTCGAATGGATTTTAATGAGATTAAAGTTTCTATTAGAAATTGATTACCCATTAGTTTGGTTCTCATTTGACTATCAGTCAAAAATCTACTACCTTTATGGGGCACCTGGGTGGCTCAGTCAGTTAAGTGTTGGACTCTTGATTTCAGCTCAGGTCATGATCTCACGGTTCCCGGGGTTTGAGTCCCACATTGAGCTCCATGCTGACAATGCAGAGCCTCCTTGAGATTCTCTCTCTCTCTCTCTCTACCTCTTCCACTCTTTCTGTCTCCCAAAAATAAATAAACTTAAAACCATGAATTTTTCTATTTTTTAAAAAAATCTACCTTTAACCAGACTCTCATCTTTATATGTCGAGACTAGAATGACTACCTAATCATTTTCTTTTTCTACAAAGTATAGCTACAAAGAATAAATATTTGAATAAGTCTCTAGGTATCTTTTCCCTTGTGTGCAAAATGTAAAACAAAACAAAACAACCCCCACCCCAAACTTTTAGATCTGCTTATAACTAAATAGTCTGAAAAGCTTACTTGAATGGTATACATTGCTAAATAATAGTAATAATTTTAGTATTGCATATTTTTAAACTTTAAAAAAATAGATTCCTACTTTATCTTATTATCATCTTTGCTTCTTTTGTTTAATATTTTGTTTTTAAGAGCCAACCATCTTGTTATATATAGTGTTTATTCATTTTTATTGCTGTGTGTAGTATTGCATTGTTGCTACATACTAAAACTTATTCATTCTACTGTTGATGGATACCTTATTGTTTCCAATTTGGGGTTGTTAAGGATAAGACTGCTACCAATGTTCTTGTATATGTATTTTAAGGCAACTGTGCAAGACTTTCTCTAGGGAATGTACCCAGGGGTAGAATTGCTGGGCCACAGGATATGTATATATTCAGTTTTAGTAGATAATATCTACTGTTTTTCCTGGGTAGTTGTACCAATTTGAATTCCGGCAGTATAGTGTGAGACTTTCCACTTGCCCCCATTTCCTGCTGTTTTCAGACTTAAAATTTTCTTAATTGGTTCAGAGTACAGTGGAATCTCATTTTGGTTTTGACTTGTATTTGTCTGATTAGGCATGAGGTTGAACATATTAACATATACTTATTGATTGCTTGGATTTTTTTTTTCTTTCATGATGTTCCTACTCAAGTTTCTAGCCATTTTTTTTCTATTCTGTTGAGCACTCTATTCTTTTTTTTATAGGAGGTCCTACAAATATAAAAAGCCCTCTGTTGCTAATATACTCTCCCACATTAAGCTGTTTTTATACCTTTCCAATAAAATCAAATTTAGCAATCTTTTCTTTTATACTGTGGTGTGTGTGTGTGTGTGTGTTGTGTACATGCACAAACAAATACATTTTGCTGTTAAAATATTTTCATAAGTTAGTGAATTCATTTATGCTAACAGGTTTTTTGTATGGTGGAATCTTAAGGGAATTTTACATATTATGTCATCTGTAAACAGAGATAATTTTACTGTTTCCTTTTTAATTTTGGATGCCTTTTATTTCTATGTCTTGTATGCTTGCTCTTGCTAGTACTTCTAATACTATGATGAATGAAAGTGGCGAGAGTGGGGGTGCCTGGGTGGTTCAGTCAGTTAAGCTTCTGAATCTAGACTTCAGCTCAGGTCATGATCTCATGGTTTGTGAGATCAAGCCCCACGGTGAGCTGTATGCTGACAGTGTGGAACCTGCTTGAGAATCTCTCTCTCCCTCTCTCTCTGCCCCCATCCCCACATGCTCTCTCTCTCTTTCAAAAAAAATAAATACATAAATGAACATTAAAAAAAGTAGTGATAGTGGACATCCTTGTCTTATATTGGATCTTAGAGGAAAAGCTTTCTTTTGTTTTCCTACTGATTATAATTTTACCTGTGGGCTTTTCGTAAATGGTCTTTATTTTTTTTTGAAATGTGTATTTATTTATTTGTTTGTTTGTTTATTTTTAAATAGTTTATTCTCAAGTTGATTTCCATATAACACCCACTGCTCATCCCAACAAGTGCCCTCCTCCAGGCCCATCATCCCCCTTCCCCTCCTCCCCACCCCCATCAGCCCTCAGTTTGTTCTCGGCATTCAAGAGTCTCTCATGGTTTGCATCCCTCTCTCTCCCCAACTATTTTCTCCCCTACTTCTCCCCCATGGTCCTCCGTTAAGTTCCCCCTAATCCTCCTAGATGTGCAAACATATTGTATTTGTCCTTCTCTGCCTGACTTATTTCGCTCAGCATAACACCCTCAAGGTCCATCCATGTTGCTACACATGGCCAGATTTCATTCTTTCTCAGTGCCATGGAGTATTCCATGGTATAGATAAACCACATCTTCTTGATCCTTTCATCAGTTGATGGACACTTAGGCTCATTACATGTTTTGGCTGTTGTTGAGAGTGCTGCTATGAACATTGGGGTACATGTGCCCCTATGCATCAGCACTCCTGTATCCCTTGGGTAAATTCCTAGCAGTGCTATTGCTGGGTTCTAGGGGAGTTCTATTGTTAATTTTTTGAGGAACCTCCACACTGCTTTCCAGAGGGGCTGCACCAGTTTACATTCCCACCAACAGTGTAGGAGGGTGCCCGTTTCTCCACATCCTCACCAGCATCTAGAGTCCTCTGGCTCATTTTAGCCACTCTGTCCGGCGTGAGGTGGTATCTGTGTGGTTTCGATTTGTATTTCCCTGATGAGGAGGGATGCTGAGCATCGTTTCATGTGTCTGTTGGCCATCTCGATGTCCTCTTTGGAGAAGTGTCTGTTCATATCTTCTGCCCATTTCTTCACTGGGTTGTTTGTTTTTCGGGTGTGGAGTTTGGTGAGTTCCTTATAGATTTTGGATACTAGACCTTAAAAAGGGCTATTTTAAAAAAGCATTTCCTCATGTCTATAGGGACCACATGTACCATACATTGTTTACATTTGATGGTAGGTTTTAGGAAAAAAGATCAAATGATCATTTAATCTAATGGATCTACTTTCTGGAAACTATTTGGATATCCATGCTGTTATTTAATAACCAAGCCAAGAATTTTGTGTATCATTAGTTTATGGACTTTCAAGTTTTGGGCTATCCAAGGATTTGTCTTGACTTTGTGATAAACATGGTGTGCGTTTGTGACTAGTTGGGATGTCCCAGTTTGGCTTGGTTCACATCAAGTGCTAATACTTCCCAGAAACCTCATAGGGTCAGAAACCATTTTTCTTTGTTTTGTTTTTGGTTCATTTTATAAGTTGTGGTGTAAACTGTGAATATCTATAAACACAAGAGATCGTTTTTATTTTATTGGAGTTACTCTCCACTGATATACCTCATTGCAGGACCTAATCATGAGTCCCCTGACACAGATTTACATTTCTAGGGAGAAGGAAAATAATGTCCCAAAATTGAAAACAGTGTAAGGGTGTGTACTTTATATGTGCCTTCCAAGAGTTCTAGAGGAGTGAAAATCATGGAAATTGTTCATTTTAAATTCCCGTTTAACTCTTTAGGGAAGAAAATCTGAGACTCATCTATGAGGGAGGGGACAATGAGATCATTTTTGAAATTTCAGTTAGAATATTTGCATTAAGGTGGCAATTTTCCCTCAGAGTTGTTTCTCTGAAGGATAGTGCACTGATTCTCAGGAGATGACCCCTGTGTAAAAATGTCTGTAGCTCCTTTTATGAGATATTTGTCTCCAGATCCAACTTCTGAAAAATTGAGCTCTTATTACTTCATAATCATCCTTAAAGTTTAATGTAATCCTTAATGTCCACTATCAATATCACCCAACCTGCTTATCCACGTTACTTGCCATCTCTTACTTGGAGTCATTTTGGATTATGTAAGAAAATAAAATTCACTTTTAGAGGATGAGTTTTTGCTACAACTGACACATTCAAAAGATCTGATGTCTTTAATAAAATGGAACTCTGACAAATTTTAAGTAATGGCAACTTAATGAGAATATGTGTATAGCTACCAAAGTTGAATACCTTAAAAGGACAATACACATTTGTATGGATAAGTTTTGATGTGTGTGTATGTGATTCTGTGTATGTGACTGTGTGTATGTGTTAAAAATAAAGTAAATCACGTTTCTTATAGTCATATTTTGTATTCTGCAACCAAAAGCATAGAATCCTTTTTCCTTGATACCCTTTGCCTGTCTACAGTCAAGAACAAATATGTTTTGATTATTCATTATTTACTGGGACAGTTATAGACTCTGGGAACAAAACAGACACTGTCCCTGATTTTATGGAAGTTAAATAAGTAGAGACAGACAAAATATATTTTGTGGAAATAAGTAATGTGAAGAAAAATTAAGGTCATAGATAAAGTAATAAGGTAGAGCTGCTATTTGGATAAGGTGATTAGGAAAGACCTATATGATAAGGTGATGTTTGAGCAGACGTGTAAAACTTGAGGGAGCTAGATTTGTGGATATTTTAGGGAGTTTCAGGTAGGTTGTTGAAGAGAGCATTCCTTAGAGGGAACAGCAATTGTTCTTACTTACTCCTTAGAGTAAGGACTAGAGAAGACTTACTCCTCTTCTCTTTGTGTCTTCTGCTCTCTTTTCTACCCAAGAACATGGACTTGCTTTCCTTTTTAATTTTCTGGTCTCAACTTACTTCAATAGGATAAATCCAATCATGTTATTCTAGATACATGTCCATGCAATTAGAATGTGTCACTCTGGTTCAGTCATTGTGTTACTCAGCTTCTGTTAAGGTATTAGAGTCAAAAAGCATATTGCTAAGGGAGAAGCAGGCTTTGATGAAATAGGGAAAATATTTTATGAGTAATTTCTTTTAGCTGAGATGACTTTGTAAATTTTCTATCTACCACAATCTTAATTTTCTACTCTTGGTTTCTAGTGGAAAGCTTTCTGTTAGGTATAGAAGTTTCCGTTGCAGGATGGTTTCTCAAGTACTGTTAAACAACCAAATGGGGACTTCTCTTTAGCCCAGGAAGAACTTGACTGAAATGAGGGTTCTGTTTTATAAAAGTAAGAAGAGTTGGGGCATAGTTGTAGCAATTAGAGTTTGAAGGAACCATGGAGTTCTCTGTGATTACAACTTCTTAATTTTACTTTTGGCGACATGAAGGCTCTGCTCAGTTACGGTGGAATGGGAATTCACATTAACTGATTGCTTTCTGTGTGGCTGATGTTGTGCTGGACACCTTCATGAATAGTGCCTTATTTCATTAGTTTCTCAATTCTGTGAAATATTGGCAGGGATTTGTGCTAGGTCTTCTCTGTTTGCCCTTAAAGTCTGCTCTTCAGATCTCTTTTTTGGCTTCTGTGTGCTAAGATGCTTCCCTCTGTATACCTCATTAACTAGACTCCTTTGCCAATAGAACACATAGGCCAGAGATCAGAGAGTGATGGGTGAGAGAGGAAGTGGTCTTTATCCTCCTTGCTCCTTACTTACCAGGCTACATGTTGGTCATGGCTGTGTTGTTCTTTGGAAGGTCCTCTGCTATAGCTACAGCATTACTTATTACATATATTTCTCTGGGGTTAGGTAAATTTTTCCTTTTTCCAGCCAATTTGGGGTTAGGAGGGAAGAGAGCAGAGGAAGCTATGACTCTGCTTTGGTAGATCTGGAATGCTCCACCAATGTTTATTCACGTCCTTTACCTTGTCCATACCTTTGTTAATAATCCCTTCATTAAATTCTCCTTATTTAACTCATTTGGATGTTCTTTTCCTTTCTTGCTGTGATTGTAACTTCCCTTTTTACTTCCCCCACTTATAGAGAAGAAATCTGAGGCTCAAAGAGGTTGAGGGATTTGTCCAAAGTTACCCAACTTATTTGTCAGAGTCAGGATTTAAAACCAGTTCTATCTGACTCTAAGGCCTTATACTTTTCAACACTTACTCATAAAACTAGTTAATGGTAGAAATGCAACCTCAACCCAAGTTTGTAATTCCTCTATAGTTCCAATAAACCTCCAATAAAGATGTATATGAGTGTCACTCCATCCCTGTTAGCTCTGTTTTTTTGTTTGTTGCTTTGAGAGGAAAACAATAAAATTTTTCTTAATGTGGCAAGAGTTAAACATTATTTTAAAGATTAAAAATTTTAAGATTTTAAACTTAATTATAACTAGTAATAAGATGGTTATGAAAAGATAGGCACAGGGGTACCTGGGTGGCTTTGTTGGTTAAATGTCTGTGTTTGGCTCAGATCATGATCTCCCGGTCCAGTCTGTGAGTTTGAGCCCAATATTGGGCTCTGTGGTGACAGCTGAGAGCCTGGGGCCTGCTTTGGATTCTGTGTCTCCCTCTCCTTCTTCCCCTTCTCTGCTCACATGCATGTGCATGCTCTCTCTCTCAAAAATAAATGAACGTTTAAAAACTTTTTAAAAGATAGGGACAATATTTGTTTTTATAGAGTTTAGTTTAGAGGGAGAAAGATTGCATACTCATGCAAATAAATGTAAAAATGTGACTGTGATTGATAAATACTCTGTAGGAGAGGTACCAAACCATGAAAACTTAAATGTAAGAGGTACCAAACTCATGGAGGACTGAGGATACTTCCTTTAAAAAAAAATGATGCTTCAGCTAAGATTTGAAAGATAAGTAGGCATAGAGTACAGTCTTCCCAAATAGAAGCTAAGATAAGTTAGTGGGCAAAACTACTTATTTCCTAACATTAAGAAAATTTTGTTCCATAGAGTGGCCTAACTGACTGCATTGCTTTTTCTTCAGTCACTGAGATGAGTCATCCTGGCCCTAAAGGAGATTGCTTAAGATGACCTCTAGCTCTGAGAACATGAGATAGGTGAAGCCAAGAGTCCTGGGAATGTTGGACTCTGACAGAGAGAGCCCAGGGTACACAGGCATTGCCATAGGTCATTGTTGCATACAGGGACCTTAGAGACAATCTGACCCAACCCCTGTATTTAATAGGGAAGGAAACTAGAGAGCTACCACTGTGGTCTGGGGAATTAGTGTGGTATCAACTAGACACTAGAAGAAGAGGAGATATCTCACCTTCTCTCAGCTTCTCATGCTTGTGGATTGGGTAGCTGTGTCTGTCTAGATGGAATAATAAGTAGTTTGGTAGTATGAATATTAATTCTAGTGTTTATTAGGACACAGAGATTTTTTATTCAATAAAATTGTTTGTCAGTACTTGTTGCTCTGGTGTTGATGAGGGTCTGGACAGATTTGTCAGGACCACTAATTATACTCTCATACCATACTTTATTATAGTGTATACTTTACATTATTATCTAATAATAATTCCTGCAATTTTAAAAACTATGAATTAATACATGCTTGTAATAAATATATTATTGCAAATTGTTTGATAATAAAGAAAAAGCAATGTTTCATAATTCGTTTTATGAGTCTACTATTCCTTGATGTCAAAACAAAATAAAAAACAGTTAAAGAAAATAAAAGTAATCTACCTCTTGTCACATCTTGGTAAAAGTGGGCCAGCATTTGATTCCATGTCTGCATAACTGAGGTCTCTGTCTCTCAAATATCCTTTTTATTTTGGAATAGTTTTAAATTTACATAAAAATTGCAAAGATAATAAAGTGAGTTCTCAGATACTACTTGACTAGTTTCTCTCATTATTAGCATCATACTCAAGTTCTTTTAAAATAATTTTTTATTAATTCTTTTTTTTTTAATGTTTTATTTATTTCTAGGAGAGAGAGAGAGACAGCGTGAGCAGGGGAGGGTCAGAGAGAGAGGGAGACACAGACTCTGAAACAGGCTCCAGGCTCTGAGCTGGCAGTCAGCACAGAGCCCGACGCGGGGCTCGAACCGACGAACTGCAAGATCATGACCTAAGCGAAAGTCGGACGCTTAACCAACTAAGCCACCCAGGCGCCCCAATTTTTTATTAATTCTAACTCAGATATGGAGTGCTACATGAAACACATGGTCCACAAAAAAAAAATTCTCTAAGAGAAAATATCTGAAAAGTTTGTAGCATAAACTTGGAACCATATGATAATTGCTTCTTAGAAGAGGGTTTAATGGTGATGGGCAAAAAATGATGAATGAGAAGAAAGAATAGGATGAGAAATTCAGGTAATAATTTAGATGTTCTTATCAGGTAATTAGTTTTCTCTAAAACTAATTTTTAGTTTTCTCTGTTCTTTAACCATAATTATATATTTGGAGTTTCATTTCTATTGCTGGATAAGATTGTATCCATATCTTTTTGTTAAGAAGAAAATGCTCTAATATTTCCCAACATACTACAACTTGTGTTTAGCTTTGACTGAGGATAAGTCAATAATGTACTTAATTGACATACTCTATCATAGAGATTCCTCTGTCTTAACATGCATGGTGCAATGTAGTATGTCGTTTGCCTCTGGAATCTCTTAAAATGTTTGGAATATATATACACATATATACTCTACATACCTTGCATTTCATCACCATGTTGTAGTTTCTGAATGTGTGGAACTAGGATTCTAAATTAAAGAATAAAGGGAGCCATGGAGTCATTTTAAAACATGAGGGTTTTGTTGTTGTTGGTTTTTTTTTTTTTTTACAATTTTGAGAACAAGGACTGAAAAGAACTACAAAAGTGACATATGAATGTAATCACTGTCTTTTGTAGCCTTTGTCTTCTGTTCCTTTTTTTTTTTTTTTTTGACCTTGAGCCAGTTTGCCTTCTGTTGTATTCAACTCTTTCCAATAGACTGGCTTTACATTGCCTGCAGCCTGGATTTGGCCCCTGAAGGGGTATTAAGAGGAACAATTTAATGGTTAGCAAGTTATGCTGGGAGCTGAGGTTGCTGAGGCAGAACAGGACACAATTGTCCAGACTGGCAGCTTGGGGAACAAGGTTGTCTGGATGGTGTAAGTTTAGCTTAATAGCTTTGGCAGTGGCCAAAGGCAGTGGTTAAAGAATATCTTAAAGTGGGATGAAGTAAAGGGGCTGTTGCCCCCGAGTTCATTTGTAGTTCAGTTGCTCATAATTTCTATCTTATCCTCAACTAATGTGGGATCCTAGTGTAGTTTGGGGGCTTATAGATCTTTGAAAAAGGTAAGGTAGGAAGATCATTAGCAAACTGCTGGTGGGGAATTAAGTGTCCCTGAGCAGCAATGCTAGTGACTGTGAATATAATGTAGAGCTGGGCTATTTATCCTTCAGTATTTTAGTGATGTACCTCATGCCCTTGCCTCTTTCCTCACACTGGGGAGAACTGTTTGCCATAAATAAGCTTACAATGTCCAGGGAGGCATTTTGACTGTAAAACTGTATGACTTTGTTTTCCTTCACCACAAATATTTGTATTTTAAGACACTCTCCAAGCCCCAAAGCAAAGGATTTTAAAGCAGCCAGTCCATAAAAGAAATGTCTGTGAAGATAATGGAAAACACGCTTGTAAGCTTAAATAGAATTTCATGTGTTCTGTCTTGCTCATCTTCCTTTATAGCCTTGGTTTTGATGGAAGTTTATTAAGGTGTACATGCGATCAAGATAGGAGAAGGGAACTCAGGATACATAAGGAGAATCATTCTATCTAATGGTATGCTGCAAGTACTGGAGGGACGGAGTTTGGGAATCCATTTGTCCATTTAATAAAAAATATTAGACACTCTGTAAAGATCAGTTATATCAGCTAGAGGAAAAGTACATTCATGATCATGACTACAGCCTTAATTAAGGGCCAGATAAATTGAAAAGTACTCTCATTGATTCCAAGAGGAGCCCAGGTTGGGGAAAGTGTTCAGAAGGGTTAGTGAAAATTCATCATGTCTACAAGAAGACAAAGAACTTGACAAAACGTGCAGATTTTACAGGTCCACTAGCATTGTCTTAAGTTATAGGAGGCTGAGTAACAAAATTCAAGAATAATTTTTAAGATATAGTAGAATTCCTGTATTTGAATAATTTCTATTTTGAATGATTTCAGAAGGCAATTTTCTTTGTTTTTTTTTAATATTTTATTTATTTCTAAGAGAGAGACAGAGACAGCGTGAACAGGGGAGGGTCAGAGAGAGAGGGAGATACAGACTCTGAAATAGGCTCCAGGCTCTGAGCTGGCAGTCAGCACAGAGCCCGACGCGGGGCTCGAACCCACGAACCGCGAGATCATGACCTAAGCGAAAGTCGGACGCTTAACCGACTAAGCCACCCAGGCGCCCCATCAGAAGGCAATTTTCAACGATGTGCTAATGGAGATATTCTAGGGATTGTATTATAATTTTTCTGTGCTGGAGGATTTGAATTCTAAAATAATTGTATCTAAAAGTATTAAATGTGCATAAAAGGAGAGGGCACTGGGGCGCCTGATTACATCCATTTACTTCAGTTGATTTTTTTTCATTCATCCATTCTTCAAGCTTTTATTGAAAACAGACTATTTGCAAGGCACTTTTTGGTGAATGTGCAAGAATGCTACACCTCTTAGTGAGATTTTTCACCATTAGAGGACAAGCTTTCGTAGAAGAGAGCTTCTGGGGCTTGATAACTAGCCCAATACGTGAAGGCAAGGTAAAGCCACCTTGTGGAGAGATATAGGCTCATCTAGAAGCCTCTGACAATGTTCTGTGGTCCTTTGGCGACATTGTCACAATTTGCTTATTTGAAATGTCCTTTTTGAATTTTAGGGAGCAGCTAAGCACAAATTTCTTTTAGGGCCTGGCTGTTTTAAAATCTTTTGTTATCTCTGTTTTACCATACAGATATTTATGGTGAAGCAAAGCGTTGTTCTTGCTTTATTTGCTAGGAAAACTCTTCAATTTTTGTGTGATGTACAGAAAGAACTTTATAGGTCAGAAAAAGTGAACTGCAGTTTTCCCTAAAAAACTGCCCTCTGTACTTCCTACGTTTAGTTACTCAGTATCTACATCAACATTTTCTAAGGATTTTCTTTTCTGTATTTCTTATTTACTACTCTTATGTCTGATTTATTTTTTCCCCATGTCTTCAATTTTTGGGCAGATTTGATTATGGCTTTAAACCCGGATGGAAACTATTTGAGTTTTTAAATCTTCAAGGTCTTTTCTGTGGTTTCTAATATGTCTTTCCCAAGTTTCTAATAATAGCCTCCTCTGATCTTTTTGGTGGCAGCCAGGAGCTGCTTGGGTTATTGAGTTGCTCTTTCTAAATGCAATTTATTGGGTTTTCTTTTATTGGAAAGGATGGCTATTCTTGGACAGTAAAAAAGTCAGAATAGAAATTATTTTATTTTATATTTCGATTGTCATAATTAACCATTATCAATGCATAACGCTTTTAGGGTTTAGAGTAGGAGGTTGGTATAAATACTGGGTATTTTTTTCTCTGATCCACTTGCTCTCAGAACGTTACCAGAGTTTTGGAACTTCAGTAGCAGCCTGGCATAGCAGTGGAACTTATTTCTAAGTATGTTTAGTGCCCTGATCTTAATGCTAGATATACAATGGTTTTTTTAATGACCAATTTTTTTTCTACTTTGGCATTCGGTCATCCTGGACAGTAGTTCCTCTGACTAAAAGATCTTTTATGATTTGCTTACCAAATGCTCATTTTAAAAATTAAAAAAAAAATCTTAGAATTGGAAGGAATCTTAGAAATTCTTCATCTGTCTTTCTTTTGGTGAAAAATACATTCAAACTCTGTTTGAACAGAAATATGCTTTCTGTAATTTCTACTCATTTGTTCTAGAGTCTTCTGTAAACAAATGGAACAATTTTTTCTTTTACACATTTAAAATTGGTTACTATGTCCCACAAAGCTAGGGGCTAGCATTGTTCATTCATTCGTACAATCCACATACGTTTTTTGAGGTATTCTGTGTTGGTATTGTACTATTGAAGTTTTGACAAAGGCAGATAAGAATTAAACACTAAATTCAAAAAGTTTAGACTGTAATGGAAAAGATGTTTTAGCATCATTAGCACTAAATAAAAGTATGCACTACATGCTATAGAATATATAGCAGATTCATCAAAGACATTTTGTTTTCTCAAAGTGTTATCTAAATTGAGACTTGAAGGAAGAGAGATGTTTGGACTGAACAATAGCAAAAGCATAGTGATATAAAAACAGTGTGACACATTCTGGTGAAATATGGCAGGAATGAAAACAGCATGTGGTATAATTCTGGGAAAGGAGACTAGAGAAGGATCTGTAGATTATAAACCAGGTCGAGACCACAAAGAATCTTGTGTGTTTAATGGAGTTTGAACTTCATACTGAGCACCATGGGTAGTCACTGAAGTATTTTAAGCAGGAAAGCAACTTGATTACATCTGGTTTTTAGTCAGATCACCCTAGCAGTAGGTAACGGGAGAATGGATTAAACTAAAGCAAACCTAGAATCTAGAAACCTATTTAGACTATTAATAAGTAGTTCAGGAAAACTTTGGGGGACCCAAATGTAAGAAAAAAAAGAGAGAGAAGGTGAGGGAGGGAGAAAGAAAAAAGAAAAAGAAGGAAAGATAAGAAAGATAGAAAAATAGAAAGAAGGGAAGACAGAGAAAGAAAGAAAAATAGAGAACGGGAGAAAGGGAGATGGCCAATGGATAGAAGAGAGTGATATCTATTGTCCTGGTTTTCAAACTTTACATTAGAATCACCTAGGGAGTTTTAGAAAAACCATTATTGCCTTCAGTCCATCCCTTGAAATGGATTAATTGGTGCAGGATGCAGCCTAAGCATTAGGATTTTTAAAAGCTAAGCAAGGGATTCCAATTGTGCAACAAAGTTTGAGAACGACTGAACTATATGCTTCAGTAACTGAATAGGTTTTAAACATCTTATTTATATGACACCAAAAATAGACAAAATGCTATAAATATGTTCTGACCAGGGGAAAAGGGAAAATTACCTCCTTGGATAAGGATACTACTCTTTTTTATTAATGAAACCTAAGAATTTATTTACCATTTTGAATCATATCACATCGTTTCATAGAGCAAGTCCATAATTAAATAAAACCTACATGCCTCTTTCATAAGAACTGAGTTGTCTTCATTGAGCCTCCAGCAATTCATCACAGTTCAGATATTCCCACCCTGATACTGTTTTTCCACTGCAGGAACCTCAGAATGCCATGGCTTCCTGTATTTGCCTGTCAGTCTCTCCACTATTGGGTGCAATGGTTTGCTCTTTTTCCTCCTCTCTCTTACAGATCCAAAAAGAGTTGTTGATTTTTCAGTTGGTGCAGCTCATTACTTATTATTAGGATGGAATGGCAACTTCCAAGCTCCTTACAAACAGAACTGGAAACTGGAGGTTGCAGTTGATTTTCTAGATGTAAGTACAGGTGTTACATTCAGCCATATTTAATATTACCTTATTAGATTCAGCTCATGGTTCACCAAATCTTATATAAGTCCTATAATCAAACTCTTTTAGCATTGTCATCCATACATATAAATATACCTTCTCAGTCTTTAATCAGATTATTGATAAAAGACAGTAAATAGGACAAAGACAACGATTACTGAGTTTTCAACAAACTATAGAGAGCTCTGCTAGAAAAATATGTGAGTGCATATGTGTGCACACACTTGCAGGGTGGGGAACGGTGTTACAAAGACATATTTTCCCAGCTTTAAAGCTTGTGTGCTCACATTTAGAGGTCCGTTGGAATAAAAATATTTTACTGAAAAGTCCTGGGAGGTCTAGTTGAGTGAATTCTGCTTATGTGAGTGCCTATAATATTCCTAGGAAGTGGATTTCTCTTTAGGAAAATCTGATGCATTTTTTTTACTTCATTATGACCAATGAAGACAGTGTGGGAATCCTTAAGCTTTTGGCTTGCAAAATTTTTCAAAGAAGTTCCTGACAAAATCCTGATAGAAAAGTCCATTTAAAGATATTTAGCCAAGAGGCACCTCGGTGGCTCAGTTGGTTAAGTGTCTGACTCTTGATTTCAGCTCAGGCCATGATCTCAAAGTTCTGTTCATGAATGCGAGCCCCATGTGGGCTCTGTGCTGACAGTGCATTCGTTCTCTGTCTCTTTCATAATAAATAAATAAACCTTAAAAAATTAAAAAAATAAATATATTTAGCCAACAGGTCTTCTGCAAGCTGCAATTTATAATATACTAAGGACAGAGGTTGGGAAATGACCAATAATATTCCTTTATGATAAAAAGGCCATTTAAGTCTCTTCATGAGTTGAATTAATGATATTTTGTTCAAAGCATTTGGACTTCAACATCAGGGATCTGAAGATGTCAGAAGTTCAAATATTACTAAACAGTTAAAGGATGTGAATGCCATTTTCCCCAAACCTAATGGAAAGTCACTTGAAACTCACTAATATAATTTCACTGGATTTCATGTAGAAGAACCCTACTAGACAAAAGCTTTTGACCCAAGATATTTTACTGTAGACTTTTTTTCAAAGTAAATATTTTCTGTTATAGACTAGCAAAAAAGGATTTGCTGTATAAAACCCAAAGACTTTTTAAAACATAGTATGAAGAATAGGATTTTTACATGAGTAAAGAAAGCATCTGGGAGTTCTGAAGACTTCCTTTGGAAAATAATTATTGTAGAATTAAAACTAATTAAAACAGTCACTTTAAACTTTCAAAGTTAAACTTTTCATTAAGGTTTATCCTAATAACCATGGGGGAGAGGAAAGGGGGAAATAGTGGGGGAAAGGGGGAGAGGCAAACCATGAGAGACTCCTGAATGCTGACAAAAACTGAGTACTGATGGATGTGGGGGGTGGGGAGAGGGGGGATGGGCACGGAGAGGGGCACTTGTGGGGATGAGCACTGGGGGTTATATGGAAACCAACTTGACAATAAACTATTTGTAAAAAAAAAAAAAAAAAGGTTTATCCTAATAAAAATTTTGGAAGCAGATGAAGTTTGTCTTTCCTGGGACTGTTAGCCCTATTAAGTTCTATGTCTTCCTCTACCTTCTGCTCTGTCTTACTCTAGGATGTCTACTGTTCTTATGTACCATGTCCAGGACTGCTTCTTATCTTCCACCTCCCTGTCACTCACATTTCATATCAAAGCCTTTGGACAGCATACTTCAGGATATCTTTAAAGTAGCCTGCTTTGAATCTTACTCTCTGAGCATCCTCATAGAAAACTGATTGATGAATTTCCTATGAATAATTCTCATTGAGAATGTATGTCTTTTAATATTTTACTTCATCTTGAGGGACAGTTCACAAGAGAGAACATGGAAATGTCCAATAAAAATGTGCTTATAGGATATATACAATAAACATCTCTAGTAGACAGGGGTATAGGAGGATGAATTATTATAACACAATCTGACTCACCCACCTTTACCTCTTAACTTGTGTTCTTCTCCCTCACGCTCACTCTTCTCTTGTCACACTGGCTTTTGCTCCTGTTCTTTGAACATTTCAGGCATACTCCCCTTCATTGCACTTGCTATTTTTTAGAAATTTATTTTTTAAAATATCTTCTATCTATCTATCTATCTATCTATCTATCTATCTATCTATCTATCTATCATCTACCTACCTACCTACCTATCTATCTATTTAGAGAGGCAGACAGTGAGAATCTCAAGTAGGCTTCGTGCTGTCAGTGCAGAACATGACATGGGGCCCAATCTCACAAAAGGTGAGATCATGATCTGAGCCGAAAGCAAGAGTCAGATGCTAACAATCCAGCCCCCCTCACTTGCTATTTTCTATTAAATTGGGATTGAAGCCTTCCCTGACCAGCCCATTTAAAATTTTACCCTCTCTTCCCAGTTACTCCCTAGTTCCTTTCTCTGCTTTATTATTTTCATGGCATTTATCACCACCTGACACACTATTGATTGACTCATTGGTTGATTATCTATCTACCGCTAAAATTGAGCTTTATGAGGACAGTTTTCTTTCCTGCTTTGATCACTGATTTATTTCATATCTAGTACAGTGCCTGCCAAGTAATGTCTTTCAAATATTTGCTGAATGCATGAATGAATCCCTTTGGAAAATAATCTAGGGAGTATTTATTCATACTAAAAATGCACATATTGTTTCTCTTACCAGTCTTACTTATAAAGTTGGTTGCATATTATTTTGTTATTCTTCCCATTGAGAGGTGAGGTTTATGTTCCCTTTCCTTGAATCTACATATAGGCTCTATGACTGATTGACCAATAGAATGTGGTTGAAGGGACACTGACAGTTTCCAGAATCAAACCTTAAAGAGATTAGCAGTTCCTGTTTCCGGTCTGTGGGAAACTTGCTCTTAGTACCAGCCACCATGCTGTGAGGAAGGCAGAGCAGTCCACAGAGAGTCCAGGGAAAGGAATCAAAGTCTTTGATTAATAGTCCCATCTGAGCCCCCAGCTAACATCCAGCAACAACTTGCCAACTAATAGCTGTTTGGAAATGAATCCTTTAACCCCATTTGAGTTACCCCAGCTGCAGTTGCTGAATTGTTCTGCTGAGCCCTGCCCAAATATTAAATTCATGAGTAGTTTTGGGGTGATTCATTATGTAAAAACTGGTAAACAAAACACCACTTTTTAGGAATCTATTTTATAGAAATAAGAAACATAACAGTAGATGAAAACAGGGATGTTTCTAGCAATGTTCTTTATGGCAGTCCAAAAAAAAAAAAAAAAACAAGCAGGAAAGAAAAGAAAATAAACTAGAAACAAAATGAATGCTGATCATCAATCCACTGTGGTTAAACAGCTTTATAGTGTGATACACAATAATTAATTGCATTTTTATACACTAANTATATTGTTATAATTTCAATACTACCCAAAGTGATCTACAGATTCAGTGCAGTCCCTATCGAAATCCCAATGACAATTTTTGCAGACATAGAAAAGCCTATCCTAAAATTCATATGAGATTTCAAGGAACCTCAAATAGTCCAAAAAGTCTTGAAGAAAATGTAGCTGGAGGGCTCCGATTTACAAACTTACTATAAACCTACAGTAAGTAAAACAGTTGGGGACTGGCATAAAGATAGACATATAGACCAGTGGGGTCAAATTAATCCTGGTGTATATGGTCAAATAATTTTTGGCAAGGGTGCTATTACTATTCAGTGGGGGAAAGGACAATCTTTTCAACAAATGGTGCTGGGAAAACTGGATATTCACATGCAAAACAATGAAGTTGGACATTTATCTAACATATACAAAATTAACCTGCAATGGATTAAAGACAAATATAAGACCTAAAACTATAAAACTCTTAAAATAAAGCATAGAACAAAAGCCATATGACATTGGACTTAGCAGGAATTTCTTGGGTATGACAATGAAGGCACAGCAATAAAAGAAAAGATCGACAAATTGGACTTCATGAAAATTTTAAAATTTTGGCACCAAAAGATACTCTCAAAAGAATAAAAAGGTATTCTTCAGAATGGGAAAAAATACAAATCATGTATCTGATGAGTGATTAATATCCCTAGTATATAGAAAACTCCTTAAATCCAACAACAACAAAACAAACAACTTAATTCAAAAATGGCCCAAAAAACTTGAATGGACATTTCCCTAAGGAATATGTACAAATGGCCAATAGCACATAAGATGCCCAACATCACTAATCATTAGGGATGTGAAAGTATAAATTATAATGAGATACTACCTCAGACTCTTTTGGATGGCTATTACCAAAAACAAACAAACAAACAAACAAACAAACAAAACAGAACAAATGTTGGTGAGGATATGGAGAATTTGAAGCCCTGTGCACTGCTGGCTGGCTTCAAAAATATATATATACTTGTGTATATACATATATAAATATATATANCTGTGCTGACTGCCAGCTCAGAGCCTGGAGCCTGTTTCAGTCTGTGACTCCCTCTCTCTCTGACCCTCCCCTGCTCACGCTGTCTCTTAAAAAAAAAAAAAAAAGTCTGACTCTTAATTTCGTGTCAGGTCATGATCTCACAGTTCATGGATGGAGCCCTGTGTCCTTGGGATTTTCTCCTTGCTCTTCCTCTGCTTCCTCTCTCTCTCTCTCAGAATAAATAAATAAACTTTAAAAGAGAAGAAGAAGAAGAAGGGAACTCTACAATACTAATTTGGCAGGGTCAAGATTTTTGGTGATTTTGCAACCTGGTTCTAGGGATTTTCAAGATCGGGAGCACCTGGGTAGCTCCCGATCTAGTTTAAGCGTTGGACTTCAGCCCAGGTCATGATCTCACAGACTGGTGGGTTTGAGCCCTGCCTGGGGCTCTGTGCTGAGAGCTCAGAGCCTGGGTCCTACTTCAGATTCTGTCTCCTTTCTCTCTGCCCCTCTCCCGTGCGTGCATGTGGTCTCTCTCTCTCTCTCCCTCTCTCTTTCTCTCTCAAAAATAAATAAATATTAAAATTTTTTAACAAAAATGGAAAACAAGATCTGTCTGATCACTCATTTTAGTTGTTCTGACCTGTTTTCTGTAGGATCTTCATAGGATTAGGTTCTCAGAGAGTTGATTAACGGATAATTTTCCCAAATGTGTAAGAAAGGGAGAATACTTTTGTGACATAACGACTTATTTGATGTGGGGAGAGGTGCTGGTAAAAGGGGACATGCTTTGAAGCCTAGGGATCTCTCTTTCATTAGCAGTGAGGCTGTGGAAAGAGCTAAAGTCTAGGAATCAAAAGAACCATGCTCTCATTCTAGTTCTGCTTGTGATTAGCTGACTGAGGTAATCCTGGTTAGGGGACACTGCCCTTTCTGTGCCTGTTTCTTTACTGTATATAATGCAACATAAGAAAGAAAGATTATGTCTTTTACTCCTTACATAAAATGATCATGATATTGACTTTCTTAGAGGAGTTTATAAAAATAAGTAATGTCTTGCTGTTTTAACAGCTAGATGGCACTATCACCTCTAACATGTGTTTTAATTTGAATTTAATTACAGCTGGTGCTGAATATGCTGTACTTCTTTCCTTCCATGATGGCTCATGTCAAAAGGTATGGCTTACAAATTAAAGAGAATGTAGCTATGTTGCTTTGAGACACCACGTATCTCTTCATAGAAGATTCATCATAGATCGACCCGAAGTCTTTGAGAAAACAAAAACTGTCATTTTGTAGAGAATAGAATCATTATATTGTAATCGTTCCTTGGGTCTTAGTTGCCCTAGTTTCATCAGAGTCATCCAGATGACATGCTAACAGGCCTAGCCTGAGACAGTGCAGTTAGGCGAGGAGGGTTGGATTTATTTAGGATGAATCTGTCTTTATCTCATCTCCAGATTCAGGGGAAGAGACCTGCACAGTTACAAGCTATGCGTTGTTGATTGTTGAGTCATAGATTTTAGCAATTACTGAGCAAGCCACGTTCTGCATTTTAGAATCAAGTACATTACACCCGGGGAGGTTAAGTGATTTGTTCAAGTTTACTCTAAAAATAGTTTTCAGACTTCCATCCCTTGTTTTTCTATCCTTTGTCTTGTTTTAATAAACTTAGATGATCTGCCTTGGGTATCAAAACTAAATGAGAGTTTGCAAGATCACTTTCCCAACCAACCAAACAAATAAAATAGAATTCCATAAGCAGGATGGAATATTTAAACTAGCACGAACTCCCTTATCACCATCTGGGCAACTGGACAACCATGTGTAATCAGTCTCTGTAATTAAAGTTCTCCATTTCTTAAAAATGGGCTTAAGTGATATTTTGCCTGTCTTAGAATTTTTCACTGAGAAAAAATTTGAAAATTAAGTAGAAAATGGAGTAAAAACCTGGTTTTCTAAAATAATTTTATGGAAATCCAGCTTGTTTTATCATTTTTTTCTCCATCAAGAAAGTTAATTTATCTTCTTTTAAACTTATGTCTTCGTTATTTATAATTGTTTTCCATTCACAAGTTGCCAGAAGAACATATTTAAACAGAAGCTCTGTACCTCCTCAACTCTCCCTTTGTTCATTTAAACAGGAAAGGGTTGTGCATTAAGCCTCATCCACCTCCTGATATGCCTGCACAAAAATTGTGGAAGTAGTGATATGCCCACATAATGCTAAGTTCTTTGGACCTTCTTTCTTCAAGTGTTTGGTTACTGAACTGTAAATTCTAGGGTCACCATGTAAATCTGCTTGAAGGACTGTAACTGTTTTATTTGACAGCACATTATGCAGTAGTCATTTTTCCTTTCCTTTCTTCAAATCTGTCTTATTCAAAATAAAAATTAAATATTTAGCATTTTATATTTTTTCTTTTTGGTTTTATTGGCAAACCTTTTTTTCCCCTTGTATATCATGTTGTGACTATAAGTCGCTTTACGTAGGACTGTAAGACAGAATGGTGAATTGTTTCAGGAAATGATGCTGATAATAATTTGATATTCTGTGATTAGTGTTTCCTAGACTGTTTAAACCTTTAAAATGAAGAAAATAAATTGAAGGAAATTTTCATGATAATAGTTATATTTATAATATGTGTTGACTATGAAAATATATGACAAGAAATAACTCTAAACTCATTAACACTGCTCACTTGATTTTATATTTTCTTAGTCATAAAACAAACACATATATTTGAAAAATAGAAGTACTTTTATGAGCAAAATATATTATGTATTCAATTAAGAGATAGTACTAGATGCATTTAGGGATTTAAATGTAGTTTCTCTGGAACTTCCCCCAAACTGAAAGTTGGGAGCCATTGTTATAGGATGTCTCCAAGTGAATGGAATTGTAAAGATTTATATTCAGCTGCAGTTAAAGTGCTTTGGAAGCTTAATGTGTTCCAGACATTAAACAAAATTGCCTAACATGTATTAACTTAATCCTCATAGTAGCCCTATAAGGTAGGTACTAGCATTATCCCCATTTTATAAATGTAGAGGGGTGCCTGGGTGGCTCAGTCAGTTAAGTGTCCGACTTCAACTCAGGTCATGATCTTGTGGTCTGTGAGTTCAAGCCCCACATGGGCTCTTTGCTGACAGCTCAGAGCCTGGAGCTGCTTCAGATTCTGTGTCTCCCTCTCTCTGCCCCTCCCCTGCTTGTGTTCTCTGTCTCTCCCTCCAAAATAAGCATGAATAATATATATAAATATAGTGAGAAGCCTAGAGGGTTTAATCACTTTTCATGGTCATATATCTAATAAGTGGCAGATCTAAGATCTGAGCCCTGGTCTAAGGAACTCTAGAGCTGGACACTAACCACAACACTGCCTTTTCCTTCACTGAATTACAGTATTTTTCAGTTGAGAATTTAATATGTTTTATACCTACAGATAGTTCTGATTCTCATGCCTATATTAAACACACAATCAGGAAAACTGAGATAGACTACCAATTTAAAGCTACTGGAACAAAAATACATTTTAATTAAAGCAAGAGTCAACATCATATACCTAGAAGGTGTGTGTGTGTGTGTGTGCGTGTGTGTGTGTGTTATACCTAGAAGATGTGTGTGTGTGTGTGTGTGTGTGTATCATATCATGCAGTGGTTCTCAAGTAGAGTAGGAAGCTACTTGGGTGACCATTAAAATTTAGAATCCAAGATTCTACCATAGCCATATTAAAAGCAAATCTCTGGAAAGAAGGTGGGCTTAGACATGTATATTTTCAAAGATAGTCCCAGATGAGTTTAATGTATATCCCTGATTAAGAACTACGGGTCTAAATCACCTTCCTCATTTTGTTTTTGAAGAATTGAAGTCCAGAAGGAGAGCAAGTTATTTCCACATTAGATCTAATATTAAAATATTTACCATCATCAACACACACACACACACACACACACACACACTTTTTTCAGAGATCTATAGAGATAAAAGACCATTTGATTATCTTGCAATCTGAATAGGGATTTAGGGATACGGGACTTAGGCAAAACAAAGAAACAAACAAACAAAAAAAACAACAAAAAAACCCAAGAACAAAACCATAAATAGAAAAAATAACATATGTTCAAAAATAACATATGTGAAATAATAACTTATGGCAGAAAGAAAAGAGCTTTTAGAGACATTTCTAAGGTAGGCTTCAGAATGGAGGTAGGTCCTAAAAGAATAGAACTCAGTAGAGAGGAGGAATGGGAAGTTTTCCGGGTGGAAGTATTGTGATAAAAAGACAGGGAGGCAGGAAAATGAACAGAAGTTTGGAACAAATGAACAGACCATTCTAGTGGTCTGTCCAAGTGGTCTCAGTCAAGTCCAGTGGATGAGTTTAAGGGTGGGGATTCACCTGATGACTTTGGGCCCACCCTATGGAGATAGAACTGGTTTGCAATTAGGAGTTAGAATGGTGGATGGAACTTACCTGGTAGAATTCTGTCACTATTATTTTTTTCAGACATAAACTATGATAACACATAAGTAAAGAGACTCCTGCTTAGGAATCTCAAAACAGTGCTCTAAACTGCTTCCATGGTGTAGCATTTGGTATCTGTTTTGAAATAGGTTAGTCTTCTAAAATTTCAATGAGGGTTGAAGAGATGGAATTTAGTCTAAGTTTTTAAAATTTTCTCACTGCTGTATTGTTCCTACTTTAGCCAAATATTCCTATTTTTATATGGACCTGTGAGATTTTTCACACAATTTCAGTCAATGATACTAACCATACTAACTCTTCAAGATACTGATTTTGGCTTAGAAAGAGAAGTGAACTAAAAGACCATAGTGACTCCTCAAGAAGAATTTATTTATTTATTTTCACTTTTGTGGAATTTTTAATTTTTAAAATTAAACTTTTAATTCTGAAATAATTGTAGACCCATATGTGGTAGTTGCAAATAATACAGGGAGATCCTGTGCATCTTTTACCCCATTCCCACCTCTGCTGTCAGTGTGGAACCTGCTTCGGATCATTTCCCCACCCCTCTCTGTACCTCCCCAACTCCTGCTCTCTCTCAAAAATAAATAAACATTAAAAAAAATACCATCACCACAAAGATTTCTGATGTTATCCTTTTTTTTTTTTAATGTTTTTTATTTACTTCTAGGAGAGAGAGAGAGAGAGACAGCGTGAGCAGGGAAGGGTCAGAGAGAGAGGGAGTCACAGACTGAAACAGGCTCCGGGCTCTGAGCTGGCAGTCAGCACAGAGCCCGACGCGGGGCTCGAACCCACGAACCGCGAGATCATGACCTAAGCGAAAGTCGGACGCTTAACCGACTAAGCCACCCAGGCGCCCCTCTGATGTTATCCTTTTATCCTCTTCTCCTTTACCCCTTATTAACCTCTGGCAGCCACTAATCTGTTCTTCATTGTTATAATTTTGTTATATATGTAATATTAATGGAATAATACAATATACAACATTTAGGGGTTGGCATTTTTTTTTTCACTCAGCATAGTTTTCTGGAGATATGACTAGGTCGTTGCATGTATCAATAGTTTGTTCCTTTTTATTATAATCTATAATGGTTTGACTGTATCTTTTTGTTTAGCTTTTTAAATAATTTAGGTATTATTTTATTATACATTGGTCATCACAGTCTACTGGTTCCATCATTTTACTGATTTGAGTGACGTGTAGAAACCTTATTTCCTTCATTTACAATATAATTACCCTCCCCATTTACAATGTGATCGTCTTAAATATGTCCTGTACATACGTTTTGAATCATATCAGATGGTGCTATACTTTTTGCTTCAAATATCAAACATAATTTAGAAAAGTGAAAAGGAAAGTCTGTTGTATTTATTCATGTTTTTACTTACTGGGTTCTTTCTTCCTTCCTGATGTTCCAAGTTTCCTTCTTTTATCATTTCTGTTTAGAAAACTTTTAGAGTAGGTCTACTAGTGATAAATTCTCCTAGTTTATCTTCATCTGAAAATGGCTTGATTTCTACTCTATTTTTGAAGGATTTTTCATTAAATACAGAATTTTGGGTTGACGGTCCAAAGAGCTGGGTTCTTCCAGCTCTTTAAAAATGGTACGCTATTTCCTTCTGGCCTCCATGGTTTTTGATTACTAATCTACTATCATTTGAATTGTTTTTCCATTACAGGTAAGGTACATCTTTTTTTGCCGCTTTTAGGATCTTTTGTTGGTTCTAAGCTATGATGCATACTTGGTGTGCATGTCCTTGAGTTTATCCTGTTTGGGAACATTTTCACCTTCTTGAATGTATTTCGCCAAATTTAGATAGTGGTCAGTCAACTATTATTCTTTCAAGTACTTTTTCAGCCTTACTCTTTTTCTTCACTCCTTCCAGGGCTCTAAACCATATATGTTAGATATTTCTTTGTTATAGGTCCTCAGGTCTGTTAGATCTGTTAGTTTTTTACAGTCTATCTTCTTCCTCTTGTTCAGATTGGGTAATTTCTATTGTTTTCTCTTCTGGCTCACTGATTTTTTTTTTTTTTTTTTTTTCCATTCTGCTGTTGAGCTTATCCACCGAGTTTTTTATTTCAGTTACTGTATTCTAAAATGTTCATTTGGTTCTTATTTATATCTTCTATTTTTTGCTAAGACTTTCTCTTTGTTAAGACTTTCTATTTTATTTTGTGGGTATGTGTGATTGCTCATTGAAACATTTTTATTATGGCTGTTTTTGAATCTTTGTTAGATAATTCTAAGATGACTATGATCTTCATATTGGCATTTGTTGACTGCACTTTTTTACTCAGTTTTCGATTTTTCTGGTTCTTGGTATGATAACTGATTGTCAGATGAAATCTGGGTATTTTGCTATGTTAAGAGATTATAGATCTTATTTAAATCTCTAAGGTAGTTTTCTCTGACACTAAGGGAAGGAGGGGTGCCACATCCTTAATATTAGGTCAGGGTAGAATTCCATCCAGGTTCTTTGGCTCCCTTGGTACTCAAGGGAGAATACTCCTTGTTACTACTGAGCAAGAATAGAAGTTCCAGCTCTCCACTAGGTCTTCACTGATATCTTCCTGGCTGGAAGATTCCTACTGCTTTCTATCTGGCCACCACTGGCAACACACACACACACACACACACACACACACACACACACACACAGAGGAGGGGTGATCTCATTTCTCCTGGAGAGAGCATGAACTCCTTACTTTCCTCTAGGGTTCCTTTGACACTACTGTAGTAGGAAGAGAAAAGGGTATCATGTTATTGCTGGATAGGGATAGAAGTCCATATTCCCCATGTGGTCTCCACTGATATGGCTGTGTGTGCAAGAGAGGTTGACTAATTACTGCCCACAGGGATGGATGTCCCAGTTTCCTACTTACTTCTCTGATAAGTAAGTGGGTGGTGAGTATTAGGATGCCTTATTATAGCCTTGTGATGGTGGAAGTCTAGGGTCCTCATTTGTCCTTTCCTGGTGGGAGTGAATGGGGGTTTGGTCAGTTTCTTCTGTGGTATTTATTTTCTGTGATGTTTATTTTCTACACATTTTTTTGTCTTGTTAGACTGCTCCTTTCCTGGACTTTTGGCTAAAGAAAGCAGGCTGCTTTATGTCTGCTTTATTTATTGATGTTTCTGGATTGCTGACTTCTTCAGCTCCAAGTCTGGGATATATGAGGCAAGAAGAAATTGTAGGGAACCTACTACCATGTTGTTACTTGGATCCTGAGGTCCCTAGCCCATCTGACTTCTTCTCTTCACCATTTGGTCTTCTTATGTTTGTTTTATACATAATATCAAGGATTTGTATTATTTAATAAGAGCAATAGGGAAAAGTGCATCTACTCCACCTTCCTGGAAGGGAAGTCCTCAGAAGAATTTGTTTTTAACATTAGAACTTCCGGATTCCACATGTTCTGATTTCATAATTTGTATGCTTGTTATTTGTGTGAAAGGTGTCCTTTCATATTGGTTTATCCCTTCAAAAATTAATGAATTTTCCCTAAATAAATCAGCTACCACTTTTGAAGTGAAGCATTTAAATAGATGCTATTTTTAAAGCACTTTGTTTTTTAGTGTTTTTAGTGCTTTATTCTCTAAATCAGTGTTTCTTTTTTGGAAGGGCTGGTGACGGTGTCAAAAAACTTGTGTGTGAGAATCTGGTTAAAGTAATATACCTTCTGTCCCCAAATTTTGCTTACCATTTATGAGGTTCATAAATAGCATATAGCACCTGGTAAATAATCTCTGTCTTAACATGAGCTTTGAAGCTGACAAACTACCAAGAATGGAGAAGGGAAAAAATGATTAGGAGATATAGTACTCAGGACTCTTTCTATGACAGGCTGGTAGTCCTCACACCCAAACTCTGCAAAACTCCATTTTGTCAGTCTAAGTAGAAAGTTGATTTGTATGTACAGGAAGGAACTTCTGTCAGTTCCTATTAATGCAGTCCTTAAATGTGGTGAAGATACCATTCCAATCTAGGTCTTCTTTATTTAAGTACCTATATTTCTTAAACACTCAGTATTTACTGTCATTTCTTCATTTTCATTAGGGAATTCCCTAATCACATAGGCCATATCCTTACCTTTGGATTGGCCATAACTTGGCATGAAAAGCAACTGTTATCTGAAAAAAAAATATTGATAAAGACTGAGGGGCACCTGGGCGGATCAGTTGGTTGAGCGTCCAACTCTGGGTTTTGGTTCAGGTCATGATCTCATGGTTCGTGCGCTGGCAGTGCAGAGCCTACTTAGGATTCTCTGTCTTCTTCTTCTCTCTCTCTTCCCCTCTTCTTCTCATGCTCTCTCTCTCTCTCTCTCTCTTTCTCTCTCTCTCCCCCCCCCAAAATCAATAAATAAACTTAAAAAATACTGAGATTTTTCTCTATTGAACAAAAGATTGATGTGGATGACTGTTGCTGAAGAAAGATGGCTAAAGAGAGTTTTTTCAGTTATTTATTGCTGTGTAACAAATCACCCCAACACTTATTAGCTTGAAACCACAACTATTAATTATTTCTCAGATTCTCTGGATTGGCAATCTGGAGGGTTCTTTTGTTTGTCTTGACTGGGATCACATGATTACATTTATATGATAACTTTATTTGGGCTAGAGGCCCAAGATATCCTCCTGACAATTGATGATAGTTGTCAAGGCTAACCTTAGGGCACCTTGATTCTACTCCACATGGCCTCTCATTCTCCATTTAGTGAGATTGGACTTTAATGCGTGGTAGTCTCAGAGTTCCAAGAGAGACAAATATGAAAGCTATATGGCCTCTGAAGACCTAGTTCTTGAAGTCACCTGGTATTACTTCTGCATTCTGCTGGTCAAAGCAAGTCACAGCACCAGCCGATTCAAGCAAAAGGGAAATAGTTTCTATCTCTTAATGGGAAGAGGGGCTAAGACACTGCAAAAGAGCATAAGAGATGGGAGGAATTGTGGCCATTCTGCAAACAATCTGCTACAGGGCACAAGGAAATGTAATGCTAATGAGGTAGAGGAGGTGATTTGTGAAGCAGGCTAGTGAGTGGTAGGGTGAGCTGCTGACACGAGGCCATGTGTTCTGGAACAAACTTAAGCTGTGAGCAGCAGCCAAAGAAAAGAGTGTGAAGCATTTGGCAGGCAGACTTTCTGTGATGGCTTTAGCTCTGGGGACTACTCGTTTTGACTTGGCCAGTGGACAAAACCTGGCTTTTTTCCCTAGTGTTTTCTCTTTTTTGTAAGCAAAGACTGAAGTCAACAGGCCATAGTTCAATTTAGATGCATAATCAGCCTGGGATGGAAAAAAATTTTTTTGAGCTAAGCATCTCATGGACTGAAAAAATTCAAATATGAAATGAAGCTGTCTGCAAAATACCTATTATGCAAACACTTTAGCTGCCAAAATAGTGTTGTAAGCAATGAAAAAAATTAAGACTGGGGATTTTCAAAAATTTTGGCACTTATAACCTAATGTATTAACAGTGTTAGTTTAGTAACTAGCTCTAAAGAGGATATGTGGATATTTCTTGATAAGGCTGTTGCTGTCATTCAGTGGTACTACACCAGTTGGATATCTCAGGTGAGATGCTCATATCAGGCATTCACTTCTGGAACATGAGCTGTGAGTAGACATGTGAGTGTGCCTATGAGATCGAGTGCGTGCTGAATCAGCTGTAGCTGGGAGAGATTAATCACATGGCTGCATTCCCGTACTCACTGTGTATCCAGTCCTGTCTTATAGAATGCCAGCTCTTCAAGTTTCACCATTTGGGATCTCTGAGCTCTAGATACACAAGCTCACTCTAACATAGTAGAGAGGAACAGCCTAATGTGGCTAAGACATGGCAGTGATCACTAAGAGATATCTTCCAGAGCTACCTTATTGTTCTATATGTATTTCATTCCTTTAATTGAAATATTTTGAGAGTGTTGGGAATAAAGAAGGCACTCTCATGGAAGATAATCAAAGATAGTGTGTGAGGCAGATCTTAAACCTGTGTAGAATAGCAAAGGATCTGAAGGATTTTAAGAAAGGAATAGCTCCAAAGAATATCCTTTCTGGATCATTTCTGATATCTGAAATTTTACCACCAAAACAAATCTTTCTCTCCATTTTCCATTTCTTTCTAACAGTTCCCTATAGACTTTCTCTATTAAAGTGCAAACTCTCCTAGTATGTTGCTATAGAAGGCTTTGTGATATAGTGGAAATCATATAAACCTTGATTTCTGATCTGTCCTTACTAATGGGCAAGTTACTAAACTTTTGCTAGACTCATTGGGTTTTGTGGGAATTGAGTTTTAGTATATATACACACATACATATATACATACATACATGTATATATTTATATATAACAGAACTTAATGTCCATATCTGTCTATCTATCTATCTATAAACTCCTCATATATAAATGTATGTCCTGACAAATAATGGATGTTCAATAAACATTAATTTCCTGCTTTTCTTAAAATAGCAAATTAGTAAAATACCTAGGTAGTATTTCCTTTCACTGCACTTTAAGACTCTGTGAACTTGATGAACAATTATGTCTTCAATTTCACTAAACTTTAACTGAAATTTTACATTTCCTTCCATTAAAAATGAAAACTACAAACCACAGCAATATTGGTAGCACCAGTGACTTTGTTACTAGTATGAGTAGCAAATATTTTCATGTCACATTATAAGATTTACAGAAAGTTTGAGCATGATTTATATTTGTGATTACTTTGAATTGATAGTTATTAGGCTGCTGCTAGATCTTGTTACTGAATGCATTGATGAAGATACACACCTATTACTGTCTCACAAAGTGTTTCATTATAATTAGTTTTATTTTTAACTTTATGTACATTTGCTGATTTAGAAACATTATTCTAACAAGAGATCCATGGGCAGTAAAAGAAAAAAGTTAAACATATTGCTTGTACTTGTTCCATAGTGATGTTTGTGGTACCAACTTAAGTTATAAGGTTTAGTCATGTGATCACTTATACTTAGGGTTTTTAATCATTAGGCTCTGGACATGACTGTTTTTGGGGGTTTTTTTTGTTTTTGTTTTTTTTTGTTTTTTTTTAGTAACTTACCGTTTTAGTGTTCAAAAACATTCTCCACAGTGATTAAGTGTATTTTTGAACAGCTGAATTTTTTTTTATTTGTAGAAGGCGTTAAACTCTAATATATTTGCACTATAACATACAAGCTAGTAAAGGAAGGAATGAAGACTAGTTATATATACTACTGTGGAATAATTTACAGGCTATGCTGTTAATTTAAAAAAGAAAATGAAAAAAAAAGAAAATGAAGACAGATATATATATGTAGTATAGTATATATACATATATATACTATATAGTATATATAGTATTTCTTTTATCTAAGAAAAAGGTATATAAATAAATATGCTGTGCTTTTATAGAAATGGCCTACATGACATGGAATATCCTGGATTAGATCCTGGAACAGAAGGAGGACGTGAATGGAAACATGAGTGAAATCTGAATAAAAGTCTGTAACTTAGTTGACAAGTGTTGTGCCAGTTGTCAATTTCTCACTTTTGACAAACGTATGGTAGTTTTGTAAGATGTCGGCCTTGGGAAGAGCTCGATGAAGGGCATATGGACCTCGTTCTGCTATCTTTGCAACTTTTGTGAAAGCTGAAAATTACTTAAAAATAAAGTTTAAAAAAAGAGTAAAGAAAAATGAAAGGATAGATCAGAAATTAATAAAAATGTTTGGTGGGAAGGAGGGAACAGGATAGAGACAACAGGATGGAAACGAGAAACCTCCAAATATACATGGATTCATAGATTGAACTCAGCCTAACCACTGAAATGTTTTGTGTAATTATAAGACGGAATTAAATAAGGGAAAAAAAAGGTCCCTAAAATCACAAGTAAAATGAAATCTAATGTATCTACTTTTTGCATTGCTTGTTTAATCACATAGAGAGGTTGTTTCAAATGATTTTTAAACAGAACAATCTAACTACATACTGCTAGTGGGATATACCCTATAGCCAAAACAAACTATACAAAAGTTTTACACTGTTTTTAGTAATCATATTATAATAATAATATTGGTACTGTTCTTTTGAGCCAATCTTTGTGTGTGTGTGTGTGTATAATATATAGTAAAATAACACTAATAACTATATTAATGTCATAACTAAATAAATATTTTTAGTATAAGATAAAGAGATAAAAATATAAAATCAAAGAAGTAATAAAGCTCTGTAGTTATATATTTGAATTGGAAATACTCATGTGACTTTATCATGACTTTGTCATAAAAATTATCAGTGGTAACGTGATTTCCTAATTTATTGGTAACTACAAGCAGCAAATTAAAATGTGGTAAGAAGAAAGGTCTGCTCTTTATAGCTACTATCAAATGAGGGAGAAAGGTACTCTTAGGGTAATGAGTAAAGGAGCAAATCATTCCTCATACTTCATCACTGAGGATATTACAGTAAAATGAATAATCATGACTGAATCAAGAAACCCCAATTCTGACCATATCCGCCTGTTGGAGAGCAGTCAAATGTTTCACTATATTAGAAAATAAATAAAACATGCTTTAGCATTTAAGCATAAGTTTCAGGTATATCAAAATTTATTTATATAGCTTTCCCTATTCCCTGATGATACTGAAAAATGAGGAGTGATTATTTTGGAAACACTTCCAAATGTGAGCTAATGTCTCCTATTGATTTGCACCATGTAATTACTTAAGGCCTCTTGGTAGGAATAACAAGTGTCTGAACTGAGTCTAAAATTATGTAAAGAATTGGCTGATAAGTAGCTATGTGAATCCATGTGCCTCTCAGAATGTAAGTGCTGCCTGAATAGGTCATTGCAAGATGATCAGGGCTGTCTAAATATACAGTTAATCTCCAAATGAATTTGGAGTATCTTCTCCTTTCCCCATAGTACTTTGAACATAAGACATCACTGGGAAGACTTGCTTAAATATTTTTTCAATCTAACTCTCTCTCTTTATTTTTCTCTTTGTATCTTAAAAATTAGTAGCATTATAATTTGCTTTACATTTTAAACTTGTGATTTATTAAGTCACTAAGCTCAGCTATCAATGGCATAGAATAAGGTTAGTTGAACTTGTCCTTAGGGTGAGGTAGTAAGGCATTAATAGCTTTCTTTTTTTGGTAAAACAGTTAATTCCTTTAAATACACTTTTCTGTTATCTGTTTTCTGGAACTAAAGTAGGGAAATACACTGAAATGATCATATTATAAGGAGAACAAGTGTTCTTATTTCTCAATAAATAAATGCATTATACAAAATGTAATAGGGGCACCTGGGTGGCTCAGTTGGTTTAGCATTTGGCCCTTGGTATCAGGGGCTCCATACTTGTTAACTCTTTTCCTAGACCTTTGTATCTTACTCACCCCCATGTCACTCCCTAAATGGAAATACTTTATTTTTTGTTTACTTGTTTTTGTTTCTGCTGTCCCACTAGAATATTAGCTCCATGAGGGTAAAGACTTCCTCTGTTGTATTCTCCACTGTTCATTAATGTGTTAAATTAAGAAGTGTAGCAATTTTATTGTGTTTTATTGTTCTCTTTTTAATTTTAGGGGACTACCGTCTGTAAATAGTGTCACATTTTCATTTAACTTTCTCCTTATAAAACCCTAAAGCTTTGAAATAATATATAAATATTCACATAAACTGAAAAAAAAAAAAACCCTTTACCTTATATTTGCCTTTTTCATTTGGAGGAATTTGAGATGATAGGAGAGCACATAGCTAGTGCTATCTCTTTTTCTTACATTTCATATTTGTGCTGAAAGGCAGAAAACATCTTCTGAAGTTCACTAATGTGTTCTCCAGTGGGTTGGTCAGTGGTAGCCAGGGAATATTCTCTTTAATGAATAACAAAATGAGCAAGATGAATATGAAACCAGCAGTATTGTGTTTTATCTTACGTTATTTTATTCTTACTGCAAAAACATCTTTCTCACTCCTATGTCCTTCAACTAGTTTGGATACTCCTTAAGGATGGAAATAGGATCATATATTTTTATTTGAGCATAGTGCTAGAGGCATAGTAAATACTCAGTAATCATTTTTGATCAAATAATAATAATGAAAATAACTTCAGTTTTATGTAGATCATAGCATTCTAGCAAGAATTAACACATCTTTTCTTTAAAAACCCAATGAAGTAGAAAAGTAAATATTTTCTTCCTTTTACATATCAAAAGACTGAGATTGCAGAGTTTACCAGAATTGCCTAAATTCAATCAGCTGGTAGTATCTAATCTGGAACTAGGGGTTCTTGGGAGAGAGTCCTGTTCCCTCCAAGGGCTCACATCTCCAAATGACACATTGTTAATGATGATGATACTCCTTAAAAATTAAAATGGGTAACCAGTTTCAAGTAAGATTTAGTGAAAACTGTCCATCCGTTGATAACAGAGTGAAAATGTGAATTAAATACTTGAAAGAGAAATCACATATAATTTTTCAGATACCAGTGAGACCTATGAGTCTATCTGGGCATTTTGGATGGTGGACGAGCAGCTGGGTCCAGTGGGCCTCATGAGTCTTCAAGGCATGCTTTCCACACTTGCTTACAATCTGCTCAGTTGCCACGAAATTACTTCACAATTGGCAAATGCAGTGATATCAAACAGTTTTGCTCTTCTACTTCTAACAATTTTGAAAAACTATAAATCTCCTTACACATTTTTGAATTGACATCTAAACTTCTATTAAAAGAGAAATGGTTACAAATGATGCAATTGCCATTGAATTGTAAACATTGACATGTTAAAATAAAACTATTGTATCACTTTTTAAAATGTGTCCAATGGCATATAAATTCAGTTATCTACTAAAATGCAATAATCTGTTTTAAAAATACATGAAAAATCTCCTCTTAATAGTTAGAAATTTTATATCTCTTTCTCCCAGAACTATTAACTTTTCTCACATTTTTCTCTCAGAAGTAGTAATGTAAATAGCTTTATTCTTAATGTTGTTTATGGACTACTTACTATATATCTTTTTTAAAAAATATGTATTCATTATAATGAAATTTTTAAAAAATAATTTCCTGTGACCCTAAAGCACAAAGGTTTTTTTTAAATTTTTTAATTTTATTTATTTATGTGGAGAGAGAGAGGGGCAGAGAGAGAGAGGGGGAGAGAGAATCTCAAGAGGCTCCATGCTGCCAGTGCAGAGTCTAACATGGGGCTCAAACTCACAAAACCATGAGATCATGAACTAAGCAGGAACCAAAAGTCAGATACTTAACCAACTGAACCACTCAGCAGCCCAAGACATGAAGTATTTAAAAACATTATTCTGGATTGCACTATCACTACAGTTATTTTTAGTGCATGATTAATAAGAACAAAATAAATACATTAAAAGTTTTGATAACTATTAACAAAGAAAGCAAAATTTTATTAGAAATACTCTTACTAATGACATACATAGAGCATGTCTTTTCCCACTCATATCTGTGGGTACTGTTTCTTGCTTGGATGAAACAGGATTTGGCATGAATTTTATTTCTATTTTTAAATACATAAGTGCTGATAAGTTTTTTTCATATAAATAAGTAAATGAGAACGGACGACATTTGTTATAGCAGTATTAGTCCGTGTGATATTATAGAAATATTCACCCAGTTCTTTGATTTCTTTTTGTAGTAAATGCCAAAATTCACTTGGTGAACTTTTATTGAGATTAATTTTAATGATCTATCATCTAACAAGTTGATTTTAGTCCTCCAATTTTGCTAAAAGCAAAGCATCTAAAACTACCTGATTTACAAAAGGTTTTGTTACACTATCATTAGAGTAATTCATTTCTCAGTACTGATGCAGATATTTGAAAACGTTTCTTTGTATCCCAGAAGTTTTGGCATTTGTGGGTCATGAGCCATGACCTAGTATGATTCTGGGTGGGTAAAAACTTATGTGTGTCCTTTGTAAAGAGGGAGGAGATTGTAAAAGAACACCTCAGGCATATTCTCAGGCAGATCAGCTTCAGGAAACAGAATGCATGGAAACTGAGAATTTAGGAGTATAATTATCTGTAAAGCCATTTTAACACGGCTGGATTAATGGACCCTCTGTGGGGGTTGGACAAAACATCTTGATATACAGGATCAGGAGGAGGTTGATCACAAGCTGCCACCATTCACATTGTCTTAACTATTGTTACTTGCCCCAGTTTAGAGGAAAGCAGCAAAAATGGCCAAATACATTGATGTCTCAGAAAATTGCTGAGTCCGTAGGAGAAAATAAGATATGTCTTCCACTTTTCTCATTTGGAGATGTCTTACTTATTTTTTAAACTAGAAATCTGGTGTTGGCTGAAAGTAAAAGTGTTTGCATTTTTTGCGGGGATAAGTAATATGAGCTGGCAAGATTTTGAGTTAGGCAATGTTGATTTTGGAGATTTCTCATATTCTCTTTTAGCATATGTTTTTCTTTTCTCAGATTCTTCTGTTTTTCAATCCTTAAGTTGCTACAACGACCTACACACCCCCCAACCCCCACCCCTGTGTCCAGGCAACTGAATTTTAATAGAAAATTCCTGGAGAGCCTAAAACTTTCAAGACACAAAGAATGCAAGATAGAGAATAGTGACACACAGTTCTTTGGTGACACACAGTCACTGCCTCAAACATACTCCATAAGTAATGGTACTTATTTCTTTCTTCCATGGGCAGCTCTGTGCAATTGGAGAGGAAAAGTAAGGGGCAATATTAGTTTCTGGGTGCTGGGCCAGTGTATATTCTGTATAAGTAGTTTTTTGTAAGCCGGATGGCCTCCTTAGATTGATTTCCTAGACTGGGTTATTTATTTTTACATATTTTAAAAATTAAAATTAAAAAATTTAATTTATACATGTCTGAAGTTAAATTTTAGTTAGTGGACATACAGTGTAATCTTCATTTCAAGAGTAGAATTCAGTGATTCATCACTTACATATGACCCCCAAAACTGGGTTATTTAGATCAGATTCACATGATACAAATGTGCATATCATATAAAACAGAAAACCATGACCAGATACAGAGCTCCGAGTATGTGGTGCCAAAAGATTAATGAATGTATGAAATTTGGGTTTCAGACATCAGCTTGGCTTTTAGAAAGGAGTTGTGAGCAGTGGTAGTTTTAAGCATCCTAAAGACTGTTGCATATAAGCCTAAATAAACAAAATGGTAAAAGCAGATGAATATGAATAGGTGAAGCATTTCTTTAGGGCTAAGATAAAGCACATAGCAAAGTGGGATCTTCATTTATGATTATAGCATTTGGTTCGGGTTCATTGCCTTTGAGAAGAATAAGTAAATCTGTGTATTTTCATAAACTTTCCACGCTAAATTTTATTTTAAGTGAAAGCCTATGCATCAGTTTAAAGAGAACTAGTATTCCTGAGTGCGGATAGCTCCTTCGTTTTTATGAGAAAAATGTGGTCAGCAAGACACTACCCTACGATTTCTTTTTAATGGAGCCAGTTTTTCTTTCAAGAAACAAAACCCTTCAGAAGAAGTCTATAAGATGTTGAATTACCGTGTTCTATATTCTAAGGAAAGTTCTTCCAGCACAGTAAGCTGTAGCCATCATGATAGACCTTTAAGCCAGTCATCAGAGTATTTCTATATTGTTCACAGTCTTAGCATATTTTATATCCTATGCAGTGTATGGGAAAAATTAAATCACATTTAACCATGGGATGGTTTGGTGGGTTAAGTGTCCAAATTTTCATTTCGACTCAGGTCATGATCTCAAGGTTGTGAGATTGAGCCCTGAGTTGGGGATCAACATGCCCAGCATGGAGTCTGCTTAGGATTTCCTTTCTCCCTCCCCCTGTGCCCATCCTCCCCTCCCCACAAAATTAAATCTTGCCATAGATATGCTCCTGTAAGGGCTTATGCCAGAGTAACCCACTTAAATGACATCATTAATACATAGATCACAGAACTTCTGCAATTACAGGAACTGAGGAGATCTTTAGTCTTTTTTTTTTTTTTTTAATCTAGAGGTCTAGAGATTTGTCAAAAACTACATCATGAGTTGGTTCCAGAGCTGTGACTGAGCTTACATCTCCTGACTCCCAATTCAGTACTCCTCCCACTATTGCATCTGGTCTCCTGAGACAGCCCACTGGCCATGTGCGCACACACACACAGGAGGTACTGGGAAAGCAGGAAATAATAGTTAAAAACTTCCATTTATCCTTCCAGAGCCTGTCAGAGAGAATACAGCTTCAACCATTGAATCAAAGTGAAGTCTTTAGGAAACATCAGTGTATTTATTCTTTACACTGATGACCAGATTTATACATGTCTGAAGTTTAAGATGTCTGGTGAACTATCACATATTCCCTTTATATTTAAAAGAGATAAATCAAAGAAATGCTGAGTTGCAGTAGAAATTCACTGGTATATGTGTGTATATATATATATATATCCATGTATAGAGACAAACAAAGCAACTCTGAGCTGAATTTGTTTGCTTTGACATTTGCAAGTTTAGAAACTCTTTCTGTACTAGATGGTACTCTGGTTGAAGTCAGCTTAGAGTTTTAGAGCCTATTTGTGTGTCTTCTTTGTTCTGAGTAGCTTCCTCTTCAGAGATCTCGAGGATTCTGCAAAAACACCACTTTGAAACCACTATGCTAGTAAGTCGTCTTTCAAAGAAATCTGCTTAAAGGCAGAGAAATAACACTTTATTCTTTTATTCTTTCTTTAACTCAGCAAATATTCATGTAAAGTGATTTTTTTGCGAATTTATGATGTACTGGTTTTCATTCTTGAGATATTATTTATTAATATTAATATTGAGCTTGTTCCTCAATAACAATTATTTTTACCTATCACTTATTAGATAGTAGAGTAGACTTTATCAAGTGTTTTCATATATATGACTCAACTTGATCTTTATAACAGTCCTGCAAAACACATTTTAAATATTCATTTCACAGGTGAGGCAGCTGAGCCTCAGAAAAATTAAGTGACTTGTCCAAGGCCACATAGCTAGAATCCAGAAACCAGCATCTCAACCTAAGGCTTATGACCACAAGTCTAAGCTTTTTGGACAGTTTTCTGTTGTGGAGAATTAGTCTACATGAGTTTGCCCTTTGTCTCAGTACAATGTGTGGAATTGCTAGTATAGTCTGTAGTCATGGATTTAATCAAATCCAGATTTGGTTTGTAAAGTACTGAACTGAAATGATGGAAACTTAAGCATGCTTAATTGTAACTTGGAATCCTAGATTGTTTTCATTAGTATCTGCTTCAAGATTCACTCTTCTTATTGAAGCATATTAGTGTTTATGGGTCCTATAAACAGAGCTATCTCTAGATATTGAGGAAATTTTCCCTGAATTTCATTCTCTGTTCTTTGTGCATTGTTGGGAAGGAAATGCCTCAGGGAGGTAGGTGATAGGGAGAAGGATGTCCTGCTGCCAGCAAATGCACAGGAAGACCTACAGTTGTATGATCATAACTAATCCACAAGCTTATTGTTTCATGCCAAAAGGGATAGAGTTTCTCTCATTTCACTCTTAAGCTGCCCTTTTGTTATATCATTTTAAAATTTGTCCATGACGTCCATTTTAATCAAACTACACTTCACCAAAATAATAGGATTTGGAAATAGAAAAATACGTGCACACTTACTTTTCTCCCAAAGGCCTATCCCTCTTAGGAAAGTTGTTGCTGAGAGGCACTAGCAAGAGCCTTTTATGTGTTCTCACAGAATGTATGGCTGTGCACTATTCCTGTGCACTGAACAAAGAGTGGCACACAACACAAAACCAGTCATTTTGGTGGGCAAAGAAGAGTCAAGAGCTGGGGGAAAGTGACAGTGAGATTTTTGTTGCTTCTTTTTAGGACCATGTCTTTCCTCCCTAAAATATGAGATTAGAGAATTTTTGGCTCCAGTGTATTAGTCTGGCCAGACCTTGGGAATCCTTTCCATTTGGGGAATCATTTTCACCTGATAGACAGCCACATACTTGTCTTATTTGGCTGAGAGTTCAGTCATCTCCCCTCTTTAACTCTTCCGCTCTGGCTTTCTCAGTGTGTGGTTGGAATTTGAAAATATGTGATATGGTCAGATCTCCAGGGTCTCTCCCATGTGACTTTGTAATTAACACCAAGTTTTCAGCCTCGGAGATCGGTTGATAACAGCCAAAGTCTCCTGAGGCCGCTGCAGACCGTAACACCCAGATAGTATTTCAGACATGAATTTAGACTTCTTTTCCTTTCTTGTTTCTCCTTGACATTTAAGGCCAGTGAGATGCCCCCACCATGGCAGTTTCCCGGGTTGACCTCTCTAGGTGTTGGGAACAAATGTGTTCAGTTCTATATTTGAATATTATCCAAATGCATATATTTGTTTTCTCCCTAGACAATCCTAAAAGCATTTTAGCAATATTTTCTGCACTTATTTTTAGGAGATTCTGACAAGAAAGAACCAGTTTGGTTTTTGCATTGAATTTATTGCCATTCTCATTAAGCAGTAAGAATGAAGTCTCATAGTTTTCATCTGTGCAGTTATGGTGCAGCTTTTGATGTTTTCTAGTTTATAGCCTGGTGGGAATTTACTGCGTTCAGCAAGCATTTGATCTTTTCCCTAGCACCCCCTCCCCTTTTATTTAAGCACATAAAGTTGAATTCATAGAGTGGCAGAGTAAAGCAGATGATGCAAGACTGTGGTATTTTTAATCCCATCAACTGCTAAGTCTTTGGTTGTGGGACATCAACTCTAAATGTTAGAACTCAGGAGTTGGGGAATACCACTCTTATCCATTTACTCTTTCAGCTTACATTTATTATTAAGCCTCTTTGTTTTTTCTTAAAAGCTTCTTCACAATAAAATTTTTCATTTGGTTTCCTTTTTTAAAGTTTTTATTTTACTTTTTAAAGTTTATTTATTTATTGTGTGTGTGTGTGTGTGTGTGTGTGTGAGAGAGAGAGAGAGAGAGAGAGAGAACATGTGCAAGCAGGGGAGGGGCAGAGAGGAAAAGAGAGAGAGGGAATCCCAAGCAGGTTGCTTGCTGTCAGTGCAGAGCATGATGTGGTGCTCAGTCCTATGAACCATGAGACCATGAGCTGCACCAAAATCAAGAGTCGGATGCTCAACTCACTGAGCTGCTCAGGTGCCCTTAAGAAATTTATTTTAATTCCAGTTAGTTAACTTACAATGTTATATTAGTTTCAGGTGTACAATATATATTCATCAGGTGCACTCCTTAATCCCCATCACCTATTTCACCCATCTCCCTGCCCACCTCCCCTCTGGTAACCATCTATGTTTTCTCTATAAGTCTGTTTCTTTTTTATTTTTCTTTTTTTACTCTCGAGTGAGTTAACATACTGTGTAGTCTTGGCTTCAGGAGTAAAGCCCAGTGATTCATCTCTTACATATGACACCCACTGCATCCCAAAGAGTGCCCTCCTTAATGCCCATCACCCATTTAACCCGTCCCCATCAACCCTCAGTTTGTTCTCTGTATTTAAGAGTCTCTTATGGTTTGCTTCCCTCTCTGTTTTTATGTTATTTTTCCTTCCCTTCCCTTGTGTTTATCTTTTACAGTTCTCAAATTCCACATATGAATGAAATTGTATGATATCTGTCTTTCTCTGACTGACTTATTTCACTTAACATTATACTTTCTGGCTCCATCCATGTTGTTGCAAATGGCATGATTTCATTCCTTTTTATGACTGAATAATATTCCGTGTGTGTGTGTGTGTGTGTGTGTGTGTAGCACATCTTCTTTATCCATTCATCAATTAATGGATACTTGGGCTGTATCTATATCTTCGCTATTGTAAATAATATTGCTGTAAACATAGGAAGGCATATATCGCTTTGAATTAGTGTTTTTTTGTATTCTCTGTGGATAATGCAATTGCTGAATCATTGAATAATTCTATTTTTAACTTTTTGAAGAGCCTCCATACTGTTTTTCACAGTGGCTGCACCAGTTTGTGTTCCTACCAGTTGTGTACAAGGGTTCCTTTTTCTTCACATCATCTTGTGTTATTGAGTTTAGCCATTGAGATCTTCTGTCAGGTGTGAGGTAATATGTCATTACAGTTTAGATTTGCATTTCCCTGATGGCAATTATGAACATCTTTTCATATGTCTGTTGGCCATCTACATGTCTTCTTTGGAGAATGTCTATTCATGTCTTCTGCCCTTTTTTAATTGATTGTTTTTTGAGTGTTGAGCTTTATTAGTTCTTTATATATTTTGGATACTAACCCTTTATTGGATATGTCATTTGCAAATATTTTCCCTCATTCCTTAGGCTGCCTTTTAGTTTTCTTGATTGTTTCCCTTTCCTGTGCAGAAAATTTTAATTTTGATGTAGTCCCAGTAGTTTATTTATGCTTTTGCTTCCCTTGCCTCAAGAGACATATCTAAGAAAAAAGTTGCTTAAGCTGATGTCAAAGAAGTTGCTGCCTGTGTTGTCTCCTAGGATTTTTATGGTTTCAGGTCTCATATTTAGATCTTTCACCTATTGTGAATTTATTTTTGTGTATGATATAAGAAAGTGATCTATTTTCTTTTCGCATGTTGCTATACAGTTTTCCAAACAGCATTTGTTGAAGAGACTGTCTTTTTCCCGTTAGATATTTTTTCCTGCTTTGTCAAAGATAAATTGACCACAGAGTTGTGGGTTTATATCTGAGGTTTCTATTCTGTTCCATTGATCTATGTGTCTATTTTGTGCCAGTTACTGTTTTGATGACTACAGCTTTGTAATATAACTTGAAGTGTGGAATTGTGATGTCTCCAGATTTGCTTTGCTTTGCTTTTTCAAGCTTACTTTGGTTATTCAGGGTCTTTTGTGGTTCTATGCAAATTTTAGGATTGTGTGTTGTAGCTCTGTGAAAATACTTTTGGTATTTTGATAAAGATTACATTAAATGTGTAGATTTAAGCCACACTTTGGAGGCAAAGTGCTGGACAGGGCAATGAACTAGATTGTATTAATTTATTTCAAATATTTTATCTTTAGAAAAGTGTTTCAAAGAAAATGAAACAAGATGGTCCTTGCATTTGTCCATGACAATTGGTTGTTTTTGAAAAATGACATACTGATTCATGTGTGGACTGAATAAATATATTTGAGTGCTCTTATTATGGGTTCAATTACTAAATAGCAAATATTTAATAAACAAATTATTCTTATTGTATCTCCCCAAATTTTTTTCCTGTGAGGCTGGTTTGTGTTTGCAAATGGAAAAAGCAGCATTAATTGTCATGTTTTGTTTCTTTAGGAATGGTGTATGATTTAAAATCCAATCTTTGGACCTTTAATTAATTGCTTGATTCTCCTTCTTCTGATTTCTTAGGATATAATATGTGAGAATAGCTTTTTTTTAAAAAAAAATAAGATATATTTTGGAAATTCCTCATGATAATATCAGAATTCTTCATGTTAATGTCAGAATTTAGTGACTTAGATAATTAAAGAGAAAGATAATTCAAGGTCATTTATTTGTTTTTGCGATCAGTTATATATTTATAAAATATTTATAAGTATTTATAAAATTAGCTATATCTTCACCAACTTCCTTTATTTAGATGAATTTTACTTGGGAGTTATCTTACACAAGTCTCTGAGATTATAAATATATTATGAATACCTACACACCGATAAAGCATAACTTCTATATTAGTTTTTCTCCGTATTTGGTAAAGAAGATTGTTCTCTTCATTTTTGCTACCATGAAAACAAGAATGGGTTTAGTACGATGCTTATGTCAAAAACCTGCTAGAGAGCTTGCATTCACCTCTCCACATCTATCTCTTCCTCTCCATATCTAGCTTCTCCCTGCTTTCACTCTTAGAAGAATGAGTGTAGTCAATATAATGTGGTCTTCTACCTTCTGGATAGTTGTTTTTGTTTTTTTGTTTTTTTTTGTTTTTTTTTTTTTGGTGTGTGTGTGTGTGAAAACAAAATGGGTGAAGGGGAGTGGGAGATACAGGCTTCCAGTTATAGGATGAATAAGTCATGAAAATGAAGGACATAGCATAGGGAATATAGTCAATGATATTATAATAGCATTGTATGGTGACAGATTGTAGCTGCATTTGTGGTGAGTATATGTTTATAGAGATGTTGAATCACAGTGTTGACTCCTGAAACTAATGTAACATTGTGTAACAACTATACTCAAAAATTTTTTGCTTAAACATTAAGAAAACTAAGAGAGAGATTTTTTTAATTAGTAAGGTTCATCTCTTAGATACTTACCATTTTTGATGATTTCATAATGAAATCATACTTTTATATTCTCTTAGCTTGTAATGAGACTAGCACACATTGCTAATGACTTGAGAGAGCCAAGAGTCAATTGTGTGAAGGATGGTTTTTTATTCTCTTTTATGGCCAAAACCTTTATTCCTAACCTGGCTGTGCACTACTAGTTATAAAGAAGACTAGACAACAAAAAATAAATCCCAGTAGTAGAAGGAAAATTCTACTACTGGGATTCAAAGATACCTTAGACATAGTTACTATCCTCTGAGAGTTCATAATCCAATAAGTGAGAAGAACAAGTAAACACAGAATTACAATGTAGTGTGGTGGGTGGTATAATAAGGGTATGTACCAGGCATAGAGTACATAAAAACAGATTTTTTTTATGAGAGTGGGTTTGGGGTCAGGAAGAACTGCTGAGTAGAGGTAACCTATGATGTGAGTTCTGAAAAGCCAACAGAGTAAGGAGGCAAAGGGAAGGGTAGGAAAGATAGTGGAGTTGCATAGGGTTATGAGGAGTGGCATAGTAGAGCTGGAATGGTTAGGTAGTTATATTGAGATACAATTATGAACAACAGTGTATGTAAGCTTTATAGGTCTCTTACACCCTCATTCAACCCATTCTGTACACAAGGCAAAATTTTATCTCTATTTATACTTACAAATTGTATAATAGATTTGAATCTAGATCTGGTAACTCCAAATTCTGTCTTTTCAATATGCCATTTTGGCCAAGGCTGTACTAAAGTGAGAAGTGATAAGGATCAGCTTAACTGATAAATTGTTCAATATTTCTTTCTGAGAATTATAATTTTTTGAGATATATTATGTATTCCTTAAGTTTGTACTCTCAGCAGTTCTTAGCATAATGCCAGACTTAAAAGAGATGGCCAATCATTGTTTTGAATTGAATTGAATTTATATATAGGTATTCTATACTTCTCTTCAATGAAAGTCATAGCTAGGACTTTTTGCCTTTGCAATTCTCATTTTAGTGCAACCCAGTCCATTATTACCTTTGCAAGTCTTACTGTGCATTAGAATTTCACTCTCAGAAACTAAACTTAGAACTTCAGTTCTCCTACTCTTTAATAAAACTCTCCTTTGCACAAAGACATTTGTGTAGAACTTATCCCACACATGTTTTTTTCTTCTCTCTATATTCTCCACTCCAAAAAAAACCTAGATAATGAAAATTATGCACTGTCTTGGCAAATAGTCTTTGTTATCAGGTTTCATTTCTTGAAGTACCAATATAAGGAGTAGACACTTGGGTCTTCCTGTGAAGACTTTGGAGTGACTGTATCCTGTTTCTCACACTTTCTCTTGGCTAGGGAGATGATGACATTTTTTTCAGTGGTCTTTATTTTTTACTCTATTTGAAGTCGACAAAAAAGGAAACTATATGGTTGGTCTGGAAAGGAAATTAGAGATCATTTGATGTTGACCTGATGTTAACTGAGGACAGGGCTGAATTTAAGCAGCAGAACTGGTTTATACGGATTACTCTTCAATTTCCAGCCTTTGAATCGTGTTGACATTCACAAGAGCTATGTGGGGCCAATTTTGTGTCAGAAAATCTTAATTTCCAAAAAATTGTACGGAGATACATCTATGGAAATAATTATATGACTCTGATGGCTCACCTTCCTCACTGTACTGTGAGAGAGCAATCCTAAAGGACAAGCTGCATCAATCATCACTGGAAAAGCCTGTTATACCCTGCTCTATGTTGGAGAGGCCCTTGCTGTGTGCTTTGCCCGTATCAAATGTTCCTAGTGAGGAATCCACCATTTCTCTTGGAAGCCCTTCCAATTTTGTGTCCATCACAGCTTTTTCCAGACAGAGAGACTTGTTTTTTGCAGCTGTGTTTGGCCAGATGGTCCCAGGGGGTCTTTCTCCAAGGCTCATCCCCATCATGTCCGATTTTGTGCAGGCCTGAAAACCTCTGATTTGGACTGGGGAGAAGAAAATGGAAAATATTGTCAGTCAGCTTAAAGATTCATGTTTTAGTGTTACATTTTTATTCTTAGTTAGGTCTCCAGGATCCCTGTCATTTGTTCCTTACAAATGACAGATATCAAACATAAGAGCATCTAGCTCTAAATTTTATGAGTACTTAGTTCTACAGTGACAAACTGGTACCTCTAAGGCCCAGCCCTAAGTCCTCACCACTGTGGTTACATCATTATGGGCATCCAGTGTCATAAGTGACATGAGACATTCCCTTGATCAGTATACAAAATGTTCTTGGCCTCATTTGTAAGCAGTGCTCTATTGGAAAATCATCTATAATTTTCTGGCTGCTGTCATTTCTGGGTCTCTGCTTTCCATAACTTTTCATTCCTATTGAACAGCTGTGCTTCTGATTAGTTTTCTCCAGAGGTATTAACTTTTCAGCACTCTGCACAAGGAAACTTTTGAAATGATGGGAACAATGGGCCTGTCCTTGCTTTGTTAAAGCCAGTTAGTCTGCTGTGGTTCAGAAAAATTCTGGAAGATATCTGAAACTAAACAAAAATAAGAATTTGCTTAGACTTTCTTAAAAGCAAATCTGAGTCTGGCACCATGAAAATTGTGATTATCCATTTGAGGTATGGAATAATCTCATGTTCACTTGTAGATATTTCTTTTCTCTATTTTTTCATATACTTTGAGAAACAAATATGTAGTTATCAGTAATACATGCCAGTTCTCTGAAGATTTGAACAGAGAACCGAAGTTGCTAAAGGTAATTGTACATAACCACTTTTGACATATTTTCCTGGATCATAAAATTTAGGTCAGATTCCTTTGTTACATACACTCATTGAATGGCATTTCCTTCACAACACTTATTGTTCATTTTATTAAAATAAAACTGCCTTATAAATTTCTTCTTAAATAAGAATGTATCATGACTATTAATAAATGAGACTGGTTTTTTTATCTTATAACTTTTATAAGTTTATTTATTTATTTTGAGACAGGGAGAGAGCAGAGGAGGGGCAGAGAGAGGGAGAGAGAATTCCAAGCAGGCTCTGCACTGACAGCATGGGGCTCACATTCACTAAATGTGAGATCATGACCTGCGCCCAAATCAAGAGTCAGATGCTTAACTGACTGGGCCACCCAGGTGCCTCAATAAATGAAACGGTTTTAATTTCACAAATTATTCTTTCTTTCCAGGAAACTTGATGAGGGAATATATTTCTATGATAACATATAGGATGCAAGAATAAACCACTACTTAAAGAAATGCTGACATGCAATTATAGGAAGTTATATGAATTTGCTAATAGATCTGACTTTCTATGGGTTTATACTAGGGTTGAATGCTTAGCCCTTCTAAAACCAATGGAATGCCAAGTTTTTTGATGAAGAAATGACTGACCCAAGATTTATTGATTACACTAAGTGTATGTAGGTAAATAGAAGGGGTGATATACTTTCTAATTATCAGGAAATGTTTTGCGGAAGAAAGTAGAACTTGAGGTAGACTTGGTTAAGATTTTATATTGTATAAAGAAGGCAGTCAATACCAGTAGAAGCCCAGGGGAGGAAAAGAGTAGTGTGGGTTGAGAAAAGAACAAGATTTCTGACTTTATGAAGGGTTTGTGTAAGAGTTTGTGTAAAGGTTGGTATGTAATACATAGTAGGGGCTTGTTAACTATTTTTTAAATAATTAAATGATTTCCAAATAATAAATTCCCCTTTTCCAAAATTAAATTCCATTCTGTGCATCCTGTGATAAGTCTTCTTTTTGGTCTAACATTTTTTCAGCCATGGTTATACATGGCTGTGATCTATTCATTGGAGTATCTTTTCAGGTCAGCAAATGTTTATAGTCTAGTTAGGTCTTGTTTGTGTTTTTCCACTACTAAGTCATATTAAGACATTACTCTCCACAGTGCTAGCTCAGAAACAGTCCAATTTGCCTTTACTTTTGAAGTTTGTTGTTTAGTAAGTTTAGCTTAAATTACCTAGATCCTTCATTTTCAAAATCCAAACATGAATTCTGTTAAGTGAAGCTACCTAAAAATCCCAGTTACCAAGTGTCAGTTTGAACTAACTCTAGATTTTTGGATCATCAGGCCTATTTCCTTCTTGCATTTTCCATAGATTTTCCATTGCTTTTTGTATTAGGCTTGTTGTTGTTGCTGTTGTTGTTGTTAAGACACAGAGTGGTTCCCCCTGCACCCACCACCATGCACACAAAGATGCCAGGAAGAAAGAAGTACAATTCATAGGAAAATGGAAAAAAAAAAAAAAAAAAAAGAATGTCTCAAATATTGGGTTGAGATGACTGCTCTTCTCATCTAACAGAATTCTCATTTCCTGCCCTTCAATCATTTCTTCCCATCGAAATAACAATTGTAATTCTAGCAAAGGATGCATGAGTGTGTGGGTGGGTGGGTGTGTGTGGAGGCAGTGGGGGATGTTGGAGAGGACTAGAAAAAAGAGGATATGAGGCTCTTGTCATTTCCTGTTTGTGAATCTTTCTTTTGATTATGGAGGTTGGAAGGGATGAGAATCTTTGGACCTCTGTGGTGCTTGCAGTGCTAATGGGAAGTGTTGAAGCCATCTGCTGAGTCAGTATGGCACACTGGCTCAGAGTTCTGTTGTGCTGGAGAGAACATTGATAAGTAATGGAAGGCAACCAGAGGGGGAGATGAACAGAGTAATCATGGGTTTCCCTTTTCATCCCAGGTGATTCACTCTTCTCATCCCAGATAACATATAGTCCTGAATTTGGTCTTTTAGCTTCCATGTGAAACTAGTGAAATTTGAGAAGTTTTGGTTTGTCAGAAAGAAAATAGGGAGAAGTGACGAGATAAATTATGGGTAGATCAAAATGGTATCCTAAGCACTGCACTCATATTTTCAAAATATTTTATCCATTTGCATTTAAAAGATTTATTTGTACACTTATAGAAAAAAAAACCTGTAGATCTTTGATTTGGAAGACATTTAGAAACAATAGGGATTTGTTTTTTCATGAGCCAAGATAGATTTTTGGTATTTCAAATGATTAATTGCCTTGAATTGATTTAAAAAATATTTTCCCCACTTCTGTGGTTTTCTCATGAAAAAATTTGAGGGAGATAGTAGAAATAATATCCCTCTGCCAAATTTTAATTATTGTGTGGTACTTACTAAAAACAATTTTTTCATGGGTCTCTTCTTTCCCCTTTTCTGTAGGAATAAAATTAAAATTTAAAAGTCCTGGCATTTTAGAATGCTAAAAATAATATCAACCCAACATTATTATATAAAACATTAAAAATTTTGAGAATATGGTATTTACAGATGTCCTGTATTTCAGTTATACATGATCCAAATTCAGTGTTTATGCTACTCTGCTTACAGTTTGATTTTGGATTTACTTCCATTTCCTCATCTTTCATATTTCATTAAAGAGACCACTGACTTTCTAGTCCCTAGTAGTCCCTGGTAACAGTCCTTCCCCCCTCTCTAAGAAACCTAGTCCTTTATTAATGAAGTCCAGATCTGAGATCACTAATCAACATTCCTAGAAGGCATGCCTGCAGTTGGCTCTTCATAACCCTTTACCTCTGGATCAGGATGATCAGAAGTGGAATTCTTCAAGTGAATAGGTCATGTTAGAAAATTCTTTCAACTATAGTTATGACTCGTTTTTTTTTTTAATCTAAAAACACAATGAAATCTCCTTTGGCCATATACAAGAACAGATTTTCAATTCAATAGCAAGTAAAAAGGTTGACATATCATGTATCAAATTAGTGCTGCAGAAAAGTCTGGATTTTCTAAGATAGGAAGAAGTATGCAAATCCTTAATATTACTTGCTTAATATTACAACCAATATTAATGGGTTGCCAAGTTGGCATAAACCAATTGTCATTCTTATTAAGTAATTAGTACATAAGATGAAAATTCTTTTCCATTTTTGTCCCTTTATATAAATGTCCTGCTAAAAGTATGTTAAAACTGCTTTCTAGCAAATGTTTATGATGTAATATGCTTTAGAAAACACCTCTTATGTGTGTTATGCTTTCAGTAAACATTATTTTACTTCTCTTGTTTTATCTAATATATTTGAAAATTTTGTCTTTAAAAACATAATATTTCATTACTATAGGGGTACTACATTATGACTGTTTTACATGGTTCATTCTTTTTTATTGACTTTAGTATTTACAAAATAAGTTAATATATTTTGGTAAAGTATAGCTATACAGCACAAATTTAAGATTCTTACATGATATTTATGAATCTTGAAATCAGTGTAAGTTTGATTCAGTTGCAGGATAGCAATTGAATACCTATCACTGTCTGAAATCATATAAAGCAAGATCTTTATTTTCTTTTTTATCACCTCCTTCTGGAGAGTACTGAGTTCCATGAGAGCAGAACTTTTCATTTTCAACTGCTGGATTCCTAGCTTCTAGAATATTTCATGACACTTAGTAAGCTCTCTATAAACATTTGCCGAATGAGTTCACTTATTACGAAGTGTTTATTGAGGGTCAGTAGTGTGCCAAATATCTAGGCACTGGTGATAAAGCAGTGAATGGACCAATGTCCTGGTTTTTGGAATTTACTTTCAAGTGGGAAGAGGTAGATAATAACAAACAAACAATTAAATATGTAATATGTCTGGTGTTGATAAGTACTGAGAAGAAATCTAAAGCAGGGCAAGGGGGTAGAGTGTTGGGTGGGACGAGAACTGCTATCTTAGCTAGAGAATTCAGTTAAGGCCTCTCGGAGAAGGTTGAAACATGGGTCGTTGTTACTGTCCTTGTGGCACTGCCACTGGGAATACTGAAAGAAAATGTGAACGACCTAGATTTTCACCACAATGTGGTTATAATCTGAGGCAGAGTCAGACGTATTACATATCATATACTTAATGTATGAAGATGGTGACATGCATGCAGTGCTATGGAAACAATGCTTGGGGAATGGAGCACAACCGAATATTTTTAGCAAATGAAGTGTATGGTGGCTGGGTGGCAGATGAGTATAGGTAGGCCGAAAATATAGACTGAGTCTAGGCTTTGAAGATTCTGCCATATTAAGGACTTTTGAGCTTCAGCCAGTAGGTGATGGGAAACTGATGGTCGGTTTTTAGACCTCAAAAGGGAACTATCAGATTTGTATTCTAGAAAAACAGCTCGATGGAAGATGGACAAGGCGGCATGAGATTGGATGAGCTGCTTTAACAGAATATCTGATCAAATATTACTTGAAATAACAGACCATCAGTTGGGCTAAACCCTTTTCTTCGGGCAAATTGTGTGTGGGGGGGCGGGGTTACAAGACTATTTTTAATGGTAGAATTGGATTGTTTATGAGGTCATAAGAAAAAGGTAAATAATATTTGATAATAAAAATTCTAGCTAAGATACTAAAATCAAGAGGAAGGTAAGAATAAAGATTTATAATCTTATAATTATGGAATTATTGTAATTTGTGCAAGGAAACACCCAGTTTATCTATTTACACTTGTTTTTCTCTTTTAACCCACATGGTGTCATTTTTTACATGTGTTTTCTGAGAGAAGTTATTTTTCATTCATGGACAATAGTTGATGACTCACTTGATCCCTTTTGAGCATTAGAGGCTCTGATTTCATTCAGATTTTTCTGATTCACCAGACAGTGTATTAGACATTGTTTTCTAGTTTGAATCTGCCTGGGAAAATTCTTAAATATATCAGCATTGCTTATACTACCCTCACATACAAAATTTAGTTAGCAAAAACTCAGCTTGATGAGGAATCTGTATTAGTTTTCCCAGGGGTTTCGTAACAAAGTGCCACAGACTGGGTGGCTAAAACAACAGATTTTTTTGTTTCACAGTCTGGAAGCTAGATGTCCAAGATCAAAGTGTAGGAGAGGTTTGTTCCTTCTGAGGACAGTGAGGAAAAGATCTGCCTGGCCTGTCCTCTTGACTTGCAGATGACCATCTTCTTCCTATGTCTTCATAGGTCTTTCCTGTGTGTGTTTGAATTTCTTCTTCTTGCAAAGACACTGTCATATTGGATTAGGGCTCCTTCAAATGATCTTATATTAAGTAACTTGATTACCTCTGTTAAAGACCCTGGCTCCAAATACGATCACATTCTGAGGTTTTGGGCTTAGAATTTCAGCATATAAAATTTGGGAAGTGGAGGATACAATTCAGCTCATAGCAAAGTCTAAATGTTTTTCCTTTTCTCTCCATATCTCCCATTTCCCAAAGGTGACAAGTTTAATTTAAGAGACCTGTCTCCTTTCACAGGAACTTATGGTTTCTTGCTTATCATCACTTTTCCTCATTAACAAGGTCATTAAATATCTGGCTGCACATTACTGAAAATTTGTTTGGGATAATTTGCTTATAGTCTTCACTGATTATTTTAGCTTACAGTCATGTTTTCTTCTCTGATATTCTGCAGGATAGCCATGTATAATTTAGTACTTTAATCATGAGCTTTTTTTTAAATCATGGGCCTTTTTTTTCTACATTGCACATTTGTAAATGTTTTTTCAAGATTTTGTATACCTTGAAAACTGATATGCTTCTGGAGTTTTTTCCCCCCTGTTCTTCAAAATATTTAACATAGTTTCAGATCCCCAGTTGATAACTGAGTAATTTGTTTACAGGCACGTTGTAGTGCAGTTACCCCAAATTTTTATTTTTTTAAATTTTATTTATTTATTTATTTATTTTACAAATAGTTTATTGTCAACTTAGTTTNTTACCCCAAATTTTTAAATGAGAACTGTGGAATCTGTATTATGAAACTTGTAGTAGGAAAGGCTAAACTGGGGAAAGAAATTGTATAATGTGATGAAAAATGAACAGAATATTTGTTTCGAATCTTGACTCTGCTGTTTGCGCATTTTGTGATTTTAGAAAAGTTATTTATCCTGAGCCACTTATCTGTGAGCCACATTTCTCATCAGTAAAATAGGGCTATTATTAATAGGTAGTTTATAAAACTACTGTGAAGATTAAATAAGATGCAATATTAAATAAGATTCATGCAGTATTTGGCATAATGTTCAACATATGTGATTCAATCATAAAATACATATTATTATATTTATACTTTAACATTTCTGAATTTAGGATATACCTTATAATTAGTGTCAAATAAAATTTTCCATCTTTCAGACAGAGAAGTTGGATGTAACATAGTCCTTATATCTGTGTGTGTGGGCTTAGACCTGCAGAGAATATAACTACTCATCCAGTTTGTTGCTTTGTACTAATAGCATAAACTTAAATTCAGATATCTAATTATTGCTTCAAATGTCTTCAAAAGGATTATATTATGATGATTTGACATAGCTTTGACATCAATAGTTATTATGGAGTAGAAGATCACCTATCATATGCCACATAATTCGATTAAAGACAATAGAGGTTTTCAGATTTTTTGAAATCAGTTGTATAATTTTCAGAATTAGGAAGGGTTTATATTACCAATTCATGAAGAATGAAGAACAAACACTAAAGCTAATCATATGGAAACAGTCAACCCAAATTGAGGGAAATTCTGCAAAAAGAACTGCTCTTAAAATATATCAGTGTCAGGAAAGCAAAGAAAGTTGAGAAAGTATTAAAGGAGGCTAAACTGACAGGAGAACTCAATAGAATGTATGATTCTGGATTTAATCCTGAATTAGAAAAAATAAAATAAAATTACTATAAAGGATAACACTGGGATAAATGGTAAAGTTTGATATAGGCTTTTTTAAAATGTTTATTTATTTATTTTAAGAGAGAGAGAGAAAGAGAAAGAGAGAGCGGAGGAGAGCAGAGAGACAGAAAGAGAGGGAGAGGGAGAGATTCCTAAGCAGGCTCCTCACTGTCAGTGTAGAGCCTGTTGCAGGGCTTGAACTCACAAACTGTGAGATCATTACCTGAACTGAAATCAAGAGTAGGACACATAACTGACTGAGCCACCCAGGTGCCCCATGGTGTGGACTTTTTGATAATAATATGGTATCAATGTTAAATTTGCCAACTTTTCTTACTTTATACTTACTAGATTTATAGAATACTATTGAATATTGTAATTAATCTAATTATACTGAATTATTTAAGAGAGTTTTCACAGATTGAGCTCCAGAAAGTTTATGAGAGGCCACCACTTGTGTACAGTAAGTAGAATTAGGTTGAGACTGGCTCTGCAGTGCTGTCATAACAGAGAACTCAGCTGATGAGACAAGTTGCTCTGAAGCTGAGATGACCTTATTGGGCTCTCCTGAGTTTAAGGCAAGCAGGGAAGACCTTTATACTATTGCATCGGCCAGTCATTGGCTATAAGATGCACCAGGGAAGAGGGTATGACCTTTGTCAAGGTGGGTCTCTTTAGCCAAGGACAGTTTCAGCAGGGTACTCAGTTGCAAGCTATTCATTGCCAAACTCTTGTAGGTGTCAGATCACAGTGTCCACTCTGGTCATGATATTTAAATATCTAAAATGACTCTGCAAATACGTATGCTCTAAGAATATAAATAAAAACAAGAATAGAGTGTATTATGCTAAGCAAAATAAGTCAGTCAGAGAAAGACAAATATATGATTTCACTCATGTGGAATTTAAGAAACACAGTAGATGAACATGAGGGAAGGGAAGGAAAAATAAGATAAAAATACTGAGGAAAGCAAACCATCAAAGACTCTTAAATACAGAGAACAAACAGGAGGAGAGGTGGATGGAGGGATGGGCTAAATGGGTGATGGGCATTACCAAGAGCACTTGTTGTGTGATGAGCACTGGGTGTTGTATGTAACTGATGAATCACTGGGTTCTACTCCTGAAACCAATACTATACTGTATGTTAACTAACTTGAATTTCAGTAAATTAATTTAAGAAGAGGAATGTGGAAAGCAGGAAAGGGAAAGTTAAAATTGGCAAAATACCAAATAACTGGTGAAACCAGGTGAGGGTATGCTGTTCTCAATTTATCTGTAGGTTTGAATTTTTTTTATTTAATAAAGAACCCAAAAGCTTAAAAAATGAAATTCCCCAGTGATTCCAATATACCACCAAACCAAGGGACTATAAGACAAAGTCATCTTCAGAATTCATTTCAGCTCTAAAGTGATGGGATTCTGTGACGATCAGATAACTTATGACACATTTGCTTGAACTCTTGATTCTACAGAACCACAGCATACTTCCCCTGTGCTTTTTTTTCTTTTTCCACATGAGTTTTCAAAACTTTAGAGAATCATATTATTCAATTAAGTTGGCTTGAGGAATTGTGACACCAAACTGGGATTCAAAATATGAAACTGTTCTTTTTCTCCATTTTGTTGATCATCAGTACACAAGTTTCTCTGTTAAAGGTAAATCATTCCATATTTGTGGAAAAACAGAGAAGCCAAGAATATATCATGTAAATTTAAGATAAAGGTGCTGGATCTTCCAGTTAGTAAAATTTTGTTATGGTAGATACATACTGTCAATACTTTCTTGAAGAACTGCTTCAAGAGAAGCAGATATCTTTGTCTTTATTAAAAGTCAAAAGAATATGGCAGGCACAGATCAATTTATCTCTTTAATTGTGAAAACTTCCTTGAGATACTTGTTTATTATGAACTAGTTTTTTTAATTTTTTAATGTTTATTTATTTTTGAGAGAATGGGAGAGGAGTGGGAGTGGGAGAAGGTCAGTGAGAGAGAGAGGGAGACACAGAATCCAAATCAGGCTCCAGGCTCCCAACTGTCAGCACAGAGCTAGACATGGGGCTCAAAATCATGAACCGCGAGATCATGACCTGAATCAAAGTCAGACGCTTAACGCAGGTGCCCCTGAACTAGTTTTGAAAATAAACAATGATTTAAAATTTTTAAATAAACAGTACTTCTTTGTTGTCTCATATCTTTATCTCACTGGACTGAAATGTATCTGAAATAACCCTAGTTTTAGGTTTGATGATGGTCATGTCTTCCCACTTTGTTTTCAATGTTCAACTGAAAAGAATACTAAGAACTGTTGTTTCCTTATGAAAGGTTAGATGGCTCCTTATTTCCTGATTCATGATTAGATCTTTTGGTTTAACTAATTTTAAAGCTTTATATTATTATTGTTCTATGAATTTATTGCCATTTAGATGATATCCTGCCATTTCTTTCGACTTCATTTACCTGATCTACAGCATAAAGAGGTCAGATTAGATGGGCATCTAAAATATGACCATAAGCCAACCAAGGCTGTTCACTTTCAGATTGACAAATCAGGTGGATATTAGTTTGGCTTGGTTGTTTGAGTCCTGCTGATTGGCTTTTTATAAGCAGTGTCTGTATTCTGAACCTGTTGCTTATGGGACCATTTAGGTGAACTGGTGTGAATTGATTAATTATTGATTTTATATGAATTATCTGAATGCCTTGATCAACTTTGTCAATGTACTTCACCTTAAACACAATATAGACAGACTCATCATTAGGATCCAATTGTATCTCTCTCTCTTTCTCTCTTTTCTTTCCTAATTCTTTCTCCTCACTCTTCCCTTTCTCCTCATGCCCTCTTTCTGCCTTCCTTCCTTTCTGCCTCCTCTGTTTTCTCCACTCCTTTATTCTCTCCTTCCACCTTCTTTCCTTCCCTTTCATCCCTTTGTTCTTTCCTTTCTTCCTTTCTCCACAGGTTTAGTGAGAACTCATTGCCAGACACTGTGCTCAGGACTTAGCATTCAAGTCTTAAATAATAACTAACCCTTGTTCTCAAGGAGCCTAGTCCAGTAGGGCAGACACTTTTTAAAAAGATGGAAACTAATTGTGAAATAAGTTGGTAAGTATATCAGTACCGAAAACATTGGTGCATGCTGGTAGGGCTAGATAGGGTTTAGGATTAGGAAATGCACCCCAAATGAGGTGATAAGTGGATTGGAACTATCCAGGCAAGGATGAGTCATGGTAATAGAAGGGGAAAGTGTGTACATTATAGGCAGAACAAGGTTGCAATGGCACAAGATCAAGAAACGGTGTGGGAGCTAAAGTTAAATAGGGAAGTTAGGGGAGATGGGGATGCAGAGTAGGGAGTATTTCATATAAAGTAGCTTGCGCTTAATATGTGGTTGAGAGGAAACCGCTGATAATAGTTTAAGCTCCATGGTAACCTAGTCAGAATCCTCTTGGGAGCAATAAGTTCCATTTGATTCAAGAACCTTGATTTGTCTGATTCTTGAGTGTGACTAAAATTATGGTTTATGATTTTATAAGGGAGGGATGCTAATTTATAATTTATAGCCCGTAAAGATAATGAAATTGACTTCTGTCTCAAAATTTAAATTTATTAACATTAATAAATGTTTGGTGTTTAATGTCCATTAATTAACAATAATGGGATGTCCTACTTTAAGGAAATCTGATCTATATTAAGGCAAATTTGCAAATCAGATAAATTAGAGGAGTATTGATAGTACTTTTTGGTGTTTTGTTCTTCCCCTTTAGAAAGCAAAGAAAACTTCCTCTTAAGTAGGGACTTCCTCTTGTGCATTTTGAAAAATAAATTTTTATACTGAGTTCATTAGGAAAAATAAGTTACATAAAATTAAGTATGTTTAAAACACTGTTAAGGATGTTTATGGAATATAAAAAGTCATAATCTCTATTTTTGGGATTATGACTACAATCTAATGATAAAACAGTCTTCACACCAACAGCGTATCTGTTGCCTCCTTTTTTCCCTCAGCTATTCATATTTGTTCTTTTTGTTCTTGATAGAATTGAAAAATAGTGAATGGCAAAACAGAGGGCTTCTCATCTGTTAATATTGCCTACATGTCACCCTCATTTAGAAGTCAATTTCTAATTTTTACAGAGAATCTACTGTTGCAGACAGAATGTTGTATTCATTAGGGAACTTTTTGGGTAAGGCAACTAGAATATTCTTAAACTTTAAGACATAAAGCTTGTAGAGGCCACTGAGGCAAAGTAGTGGTAGGTGGTCACATATGTAATTTATTTAGCACTGAACCATCTAGAAACAACTCAACAGATTAGTTAGACTTTCCCATCTGACTGGCATATACACCTTTTACTTCTTTGAGTTTCATAACTGTTGTTTAGAACCTTAAAAAGAATACTACATACTTTAGCAAAAAGATGCCTATCCAAACAAATTTGAGAGGCTAATCCTGACCTATCAAATTAAGGTTCTTGACTTATGGTTGCTTCTCTTAGTGTAACACTCATGCGGTTTGAGGGAAAATATGCCCTTTAGAAAACAGGGAAGACTTTCATGGTTTGGTTTGTCAAACTTCTTGTAGTGCTCTGAATTGCATTAAAACTTCCCATCCAGTTTTGCAAAGTGCTCTTTTCCTTACTTAAAATGCCCACATATTTTACTCCATGTGTTTCCTATTCATTTAGACATCTCATTTAGCTGGAGTCTAAGAACTACTAAGTCTCCAAAAAGACCTTTCCTACTAGCATTAGGTTCTTAGAAATAGAAAGTTAGATTTTGCCAAATGTAAATGAAATCCAGACCTTTATTTTTCAAAGAGGCTTTGTAAAACTGGGAAAAACCTCCATGTCCCTATTCTTATTCTTGAGATATTCAGGTATGGTAGTCTTTCTCAAAGTGTGTTCTCTCTATATCAAAATCCCCACAGAGTCATTAAAAATTCCTCTTTGTGGGTCCCAACACAAATTTACTAAATTCAAATCCCTGCTGGTTTTACATAATGTGATTCTTTAGAAGGAACTGTAGACATACAGTAGCTACTCAATAAGTTTTAACTATTATTATCTAAATGCTTTCCAGACATCTCAATTTTTTCAGTAGGCACTTAGAACTTGCCATGTTTACACAGATCAATGGAACAGACTAGAAAACCCAGAAATGGACCCACAACTATATGGTCAACTAATCTTTGACAAAGAAGGAAAGAATATCCAATGGAAAAAAGACAGTTTCTTCAACAAATTATGCTGGAAAAACTGGACAGCAACAAGCAAAAGAATGAAATTGGGCCACTTTCTTCACTATACACAAAAATAAATTAAAAATGGATGAAATACCTAAATGTCAGACAGGAAACCATTAAAATCTAGAGGAGAACACAGGCAGCAGTGTCTTTGACCTCAGCTGGAGCAACTTCTTACTAGACACATCACCCAAAGGAAGGGAAGGGAAGGCAAGGAAAAGAAGAGAAACAAAAGCAAGCATGAACTATTAGGACTTCATCAAGATAAATAGCTTCTGTATAGTGAAGGAAACAATCAACAAAATTAAAAGGCAGCCTACGGAATGGGAGAAGATATTTACAAATGACATGTCTGATAAAGGGTTAGTATCCAAAATCTATAAAGAACTTATCAAACTCAACACCCCCCCCAAAAAAAAAACAAATAATCCAGTGAATAAATTGACAGAAGATATGAATAGATATTTCTCCAAAGAAGACATCCAGATGGCTAACAGACACATGAAAAGATGCTCAACATCACTCATCATCAGAGAACTATAAATCAAAGCTTTGATGGGATACCACCTCACACTTGTCAGAATGGCTAAAATTAACAACACAAGAAACAACAGGTATTGGTGAGGATGTGGAGAAAGGGGAGTACTCTTGCACTGTTGGTGGGAATGCAAATAGGTGCAGCCACTCTGAAAAATAGTATGTGGATTCCTCAAAAAGTTAAAAATAGAACTACCTTACAATCTGACAATTCCACTACTAGGTAATTACCCAAAGGATACAAAAATACAAATTCAAATGGATACCTGAACCCTAATGTTTATAGCAGCATTATCATTAATAGCCAAGCTATATGGGGCTCCCCAGGTGGCTCAGTCAGTTGAGTGTCTGACTTTGGCTCAGGTCATGATCTCACAGTTTGTGAGTTCGAGCCCCACATGATGCTTGCTGCTGTCAACTTGTCAGCACAGAGCCCACTTTGGATCCTCTGTCCCCCTCTTTTTGCCCCTCCCCTACTTGTGCTCTCTCAAAAATAAATAAACATTAAGAAAATTATAGCCAAACTATAGAAAGAGCCCAAATGTCAATTGACTGATGAATGGATAAAAAAGATGTAATATATATATCCAATGGAATATTATTCAGCCATCAAAGAGAATGAAATCTTGCTATTTGCAATGACATGGATGAAGTTAGAGTGTATTATGCTAAGTGAAATAAGTCAGTCAGAGGAAGACAAATACCATTTAATTCACTCATATGCGGAATTTCAGAAACAAAACATGAACATACAGGAAGAGGGAAAAGAGAGAGAGGGAAACAAACTGCAAGAGACTCTTAATGATAGAGAACAAACTTGAGAGTAGATGGAAGGAGATGGATGCGGGGTGGGCTAAATGGGTGATGGGTATTAAGGAGGGCATTTGTTATGATGAGCACTGGGTGTTATATGTAAGTGATCAATCACTGGATTCTACTCTATACATTATATGTTAACTTACTAGAATTTAAGTAAAAATTTAAAACAAGGAACTCGCTGTGTCTAAAATCGAATTCATCATCATTCTTCCAAAGAATGAAAAGCATGCCTTGCCTAAGTGCAAGGCACCAATGTCCATTCCAGAACACAGCTGTCACTCCATTCCTATCTCCTAATGGTCAATATATCCTGTAGGTTTAATCTCTTTAACATTTTTCTAGTTAATCCTTTCATTACCATGGCTCCTACTCTAGCCTGTTTAGATACATAACATCCCTTCCCTATAGGCCCAAGCTTCTGCAGTTATCTCTTTCCTTTGTCTGTAGTCCTCCAGCTTATGCAATAATTAAACTATTTTGCACACTATGATCTTTCTTAAAACAGATATCTGATGCCACCTTCCTTCCTGACTGCCAGTTCAGGTTATGGTTCCTTAAAATGTCCAGAATGCAGTTTAAAAAAAAAAAAATTAATACCCATGGCCCTCATGATCTGTGTCTTTCCTATTTTGTACTTTATTTCTCACTATTTACCCATCTGGATCCTTTGCTCTCATCACACAAATACTGAATGTGTTAGGCTGTTCCATGCTTCCTTAGTTTTACATATGCAGTTATCTTCTTTCATTCATATTTCCCTTCTGTACATCATCTTCTCCTAGGTAATTCTTATTTGTCCTTTAAACATCAGTTTTAATATCACCTCTTCTGAAAATTCTTCTCCTGACTACCAGTCTGATTTAATTGCCACTATACTTACTATATGTAATAAGTAGTTAGCATTGTATAATGAATAATAAAATTTATCATTTATTTCATACTTGGGGATGATCAGTTGGAATTTATCATACTTTAGTTAGTTATAAACCTTTAATTGAGACCCAATGTTTCTTACATTTACTCTAGAACCTCCCAAATTTTTAGGAAGAGTAGTTGAACTTTGAAATGCTGATAATATTCAGAAGGAGATATTTGAGAGGGGGCATAAGGGCTTGCTAAAATTCTATATCTGATGGAGGGTGTTTTCATTAATATATACATGTGTAAAAACTTATCATTCTGGATTCTTAAATTTCTGCACTTGACTATATGCTTCACTTAGAAATGAATATAAATAGCTGACTTTTTAACACTCCTTTATTTTTAAGACCATTTGTCCATTTCCCTTTTTGCCTTTGGAATGAGCTCTTGGGCACTATCCCTCTAGAGGACAATTTAAATGCTATTATGGCAAGGTATATTTAACTTCCTGAGGAAGAGGGATTTTAAAATCAACTTGTTACTGGACAATGAAATAATAAAATCAGATCAATTGGAGAAGTGATTTAATACTTGCTTTAAGTTTCCACTGTTTTCTGTATCTTTCCCAAATATTTATTTTATTGTCTCAGATTTTAAACTCTTTGCTACGAGGATGATGTTCTTTTTTAGCTTTTCAGTGTTACCCAAACTGGGGATTATTATGATTTTTCTCATTAAGGTTTATTTTAAAAATAAACCTGATAAGAAAAATAAATCAGTTCTTCTTGATTTTCAACTTCAGGTCTTAAATCCTAGTATTAATCATTGTACTACATAATCTTTAACCTCTTAGTTCTGAGAGTCCATGATTCCATATGGAGTGGTTTTCAATGGGGAGAGATTATTGGTTAAGAGTTGCATTCACTCTTGGCTGTGTTTTCCAAGAGAAACTTAGCTTCAAAAGTAGACTTATAAAATCTATCATGGACTATTTAGTGTACATTATATCTCCAGCAGCTAGCATGGTACCTGGCACATAGTTGGAGCTCAGTTATAACAGTGATATTGATGAATGAAACAAATAAACACTACAAAATATGCTACTTACTCACTCATCTGCTCCTAGATCTGCTGTAATTCACAGATTAACCTCAACTATTTAATTTTGGTCATTAGACTTCTGAACAATTTACCAATTTAGAATATCAAGTTATACTCGTATAAAAGGCCCTAACAACAGTTTTCAACTTTAGTTTACTATTTTAATAAATGTACTGAGTGAAGAAACACCTGTTTGGGTGCCATTTTTTACTTTATCAAAAATTAAAAGAGGATTAGTAGTGTATTTCATGGATAAACTTTAATATGTTTACATTGGGAGATTATGTGAATTTTTAAATTTGAATTTTTAAAAATACAGTTAAAGAAGAAGTGGAAGGGATGATTTAAATCTGAGTAGTTGTAAAAATATTCATGAATATGGGGAAGGATATTAAAGTTGCTTAAAAATATCCCACTGCTACATAAACCCTAATAGGATGAAAATTCTTACAATAACTTGTTAATTTTTTTCATTAAGAAATATTTAGAGCCATTGGGTGCCCGGCTGCTTAGTTAGAAGAGTGTGCAACTCTTGATCTTGGGATCATAAGTTTGAGCCCCATGTGGGGTACAGAGATTATTTAAATAAATAAACTTTAAAAAAGAAATATCTAGAGCCAGATATGAACTCTTCTGACCTCTTTGTTGTATTATATGCTCAGAAGTAATTGTAGTCTTTTTAAAATATTTATTTCTGGGTGTTGAGAATAAGAAATCCTTTGCTACCCATCAACCATCAATTCTGGAATTAGCCTGTTTGTTATAGTGTTATGATAACACTCAGTATTCAAAGATTGGATAAGTTAAAGAAAATACTGTTTTCTCTTTGTTGTAACTCATGTACCTATTTTTGATATTGCTATAAAATAAGAGCTTCCAGGCACACACTAAATGTTACCCTTTTTTATTTGATAGTCACATCAGTTATAGATAAGGCAATCCAATCCTGTACCTTACCTATACTTATGTTGAGTATATATAATTCGTTGAGCACAGCACAGCTATACTCCTGGGAGATGGAGGCATTAATTTTGTTGTTTTTGTGGCACTAGAATGAGTTCTGACTTTGAAGAATCAGAAGTAGATCTAAGACTGAAATTCAGGATTTTTCAAATTACCTTGATACCTTGAGATTTTATTTAATCTCTGTGCTCTAGTCACAATGGGAATACAATGGGAATAATGATATCTTCCCTCTTTTATAAGGAAGTATTGAAAATAAGAGTGAAACAGTGGGGAAAAACTGAGAGCTTTCCCCCTAAGGTCAGGAACAAGACAGGGATGTCTACTCACCACTGTTATTCAACAGTGTATGGGAAGTCTTAGCCTCAGCAATCGAACAACACAAAGAAATAAAAGGAATCCAAATCAGCCAGGAGGAGGTCAAACTTCACTCTTCACAGATGACATAATACTCTATATGGAAAACCCAAAAGATTCCACCAAAAAACTGCCAGAATTGATCCATGAATCCAGCAAAGCCACAGGATATAAAATCAATGCACAGAAATCAGTTGCATTCCTATACACCAACAATGAGGCAACAGAAAGAAATCAAGGAATCAATTCCATTTATAATTGCACCAAGACCCACAAAATACCTAGGAATTAATCTATCCAAAGAGGTGAAACATCTATACACTGAAAACTATAGAAAGCTTATGAAACAAATTGAAGAAGACACACACACACACAAAAGGAAAAATATTCCATGCTCCTGTATTGGAAGAACAAATATTGTTAAAATGTCAATACTACCCAAAGCAATCTACATATTCAATGCGATCCCTATCAAAATAACACCAGCATTCTTCGCAGAGCTATAACAAACAGTCCTAAAATTTGTATGGAACCAGAAAATGTCCTGAATAGCCGAAGCAATCTTGAAAAAGAAAACCAAAGGAGGTATCACAATCCCAGACTTCAAGCTGTATCACAAAGCTGTAATCATCAAGACGGTATGGTACTGGCACAAGAACAGACCCTCAGATCAATGGAACAGAATAAAGAACCCAGAAATGGACCCACAGATATTTGGCCAACTTATCTTTGACAAAGCAGGAAAGAATATTCAATGGAATAAAGACAGGCTCTTCAGCAAGTGGTACTGGGAAAACTGGACAGCGACATGCAGAAAAATGAAGCTGGACCATTTTCTTACCCCATACACAAAAATAAACTCAAAATGGATGAAAGACCTAAATGTAAGACAGGAAGCTATCAAAATCCTTGAGGAGAAAGCAGGCAAGAACCTCTTTGACCTTGGCCGAAGCAACTTCTTACTCAACATATCTCTGGAGACAAGGGAAACAAAAGCAAAAATGAACTATTGGGACCTCATCAAAATAGAAAGCTTCTGCGCAGTGAAGGAAACATTCAGCAAAACTAAAAGGCAACCATCAGAATGGGAGAAGACATTTGCAAATGACATATCAGATAAAGGGTTGGTATCCAAAGTCTATAAAGAACTTATCAAACTCAACACCCAAAAAACAAATAATCCAGTGAAGAAATGGTCTAAAGACATGAACAGACACTTCTCCAAAGAATACATCCAGATGGCCAACAGACACGTGAAACAATGCTCAACATTACTCATCGTCAGGGAAATACAAATCGAAACCACAATGAGATACCACCTCACACCTGTCAGAATGGCTAACATTAACAAGTCAGACAACAACAGATGCTGGCAAGGATGTGGAGAAAGAGAATCTCTTCTGCACTGCTGGTGGGAATGCAAACTGGTACAGCCACTCTGGAAAACAGTATGGAGATTCCTCAAGAAAGTAGAAATAGAGCTACCTTATGACCTACCAATCAGACTATTAGCTGTTTATCCAAGGGATACAGGTATGCTGTTTCAAAGGGACACATGCACCCAATGTTCATAGGGGTGCTATCGATAATAGCCAAAGTATTTGGGAAAGAGCCCAAATGTCCACCAATGGATGAATCAATAAAGATGTGTTTTATACACACACACACACACACACACACACACACACAATGGAGTAGTACTCAGAAATCAAAAAGAATGAAATCTTTCATTTTGAGACTATCTGGATGGAACTAGAGGACATCATGTAAGCAAAATTAGTCAGAGAAAGACATATATCATATGACTTCACTTATATGAGGACTTTAAGATACAAAACATATGAATGTAAGGGAAGGGAAGCAAAAATAATATAAAAACAGGGAGGGGGACAAAAACATAAGAGACTCCTAAATATGGAGAGCAAACAGAGGGTTACTGGAGGGGTTGTGGGAGGGGGTTGTGGGCTAAATGGGTGAGGGGCATTAAGGAATCTACTCCTGAAATCATTGTTGCACTATATGCTAACTAACTTGGATGTAAATTTTAAAAATTAATTAGAAAGAAAGGAAGAAAGAAAAAGTGTGAAGTAAAGCCTGTACTCTTTAAAAAATTAAAACATTATATAAATCTAAGATGGTGCTATTATTAAATGTTTTGGCTAATTGCTGATAATAATTTACAACAACCAGATGATTTATATCTTCAGTCCCCACCAAGTTTGTTAGGATTATAGAGGCAGAGATGTAATATTGACAAATGATAGATATTTCTTAGTAATATTTTTCAAAAGCATCTGTTTCTGGAAGAAACATAGAAAGTGATTCATCCATACTGTGGAAAATTTATTTTTCCCTAAAAATAAGAATGCATTTGTTGGACAAGTAATCAATAAATTCTGATTAAAGTAGGTTTAGCACTTTGGTTTTTAATCATCTTTTTCAGCTGCTGTTTTTTGGTCACTTATATTTTTTTAAGTTTGTTTATTTTAGAGAGAAGTAGAAGAAGAGAGCACATGTGAGTGAGCACAGTGGGGGAGGGGCAGCAAGAAAGGGAGAAAGAGAATCCCAAGCAGGTTCCATTCAGTCTGCATAGAGCCCAATATGAGGCTCGACCCCCTGAACGGTGAGATCATGACCTGAGCTGAAATTAAGAGTCTAATGCTTAACTGAGTGAGCCACCCAGGCACCCTTTGTTGTCTATCTATTGTGTAGTTATTATTTTTCCATGTGTGTCCTGAATTTTGTGGGGAAATATGGAAACACTAAGTAACATGCTACTTATGTGGAAAGAGTTTGCAACCTCATATATTTTGCATTTTTATTAAACAGTTTTTTAGAGATAGCTTTCATACTCTCCCCACCCCACCACCACCAGAAAAAAAAAAAAAGTTTTACAAAGCCTAAGGGATCTAGTCTATTAAAATTCCTTTGACTTGACTTCCCTGTTAGGATATTCACCAAAACAAATGATACCCTCTTAGTTTTCCGACTTTTTATCAGCCAATAATTTCTATTGATGGATACTTCTCTGTTTTGCATTTAAAATAGTTATTTCTAATACTTTGGGACACTATAAAATGTTGAAATGCTTTCTATATCATCAGAGTATGATTAAATTTTGCTGAATTTAATTTTAAGGTTAAATACAGTAGCTTAAGCTTTTTATCTTCATGATTGTAATCTCCTGGAGGGAAGATCTTTGTGTTTTACTTTCTTGTATACCCCAAGCATCATGTCTTGTGTATAAAATGATACAATTTTTTTTTCTTAAAAACTAAAGACCTTATTAGGAATTATTATATACTTCTATGAAGTAACTATAGTTGCATGAAATACGACAACATTTTTTAATTATGTAAAGAAAAAACCAAATTTAAGTATTAAGATTACAATGTCCATATGAAGTAAAGAATTTCAAATTATTGTATCAATAGACAATTTTCCTTTCACCCTAGTAGCTAAAATATTGTTTATTGTAAAAGATGTTGAAAGAGTGAATAAGTACACAAGAATACGGACTTGCTTCTTTCTAGTATTTAAAATTTATTACTCTTTTTAGTTTTGGCTGATAATTTCTATTAAGTTAAATGTTTGCTGTGTCACAGACTCTGGCACTAAATAGGCATTCAGCAAATGTTTTTGTTAGTTGAGCTCAAAATTTAAGTTAATAAAGTAACAGATGAGAATACACACACATCACCACCAACAACACCTGGCACAAATCTCAATGAAGAAAAAACACAATAAAGGTGAGTTTCTTGTTTAACACCCCTGTCCCGTCACATGTGCTCTGTGCTTCATAATTTGGGTTTCTTTATTTAAAACCTGTTGAGTTTCTTTATTTAAAACCTCAGGATTGTTGGTAAATACGACAACAGAGGTCCTGGTTCTTGGACCAAACTGCAAGTAATTATAATTGAATGTCCATGAATGGTCTTTTACATGAGGGCCAACAGGAGGTATAATGGAGTAGGGCAAAACATGTCAAAGCCATTACTTGGCACTTTTCCCATTTTGCTTTGAGGTCTGCTAAAACCTTTGTTTCAGTGAACTTTCACTGAAGTGTCGCAAAAGGAAATAAAACATGTTCTGTTGATGGAGAGTCAGCCCCAGTATTATGTCTTCTTTCTCAAAACACACTATTTTTTTCAGGACGAGACTAATCCCAGCATGAACTTAGCCATAATTATACTGACTCCATTCACCTTATGCAATTAAATGAATAATTGCATGAATGTGAACATTGCTTTAGCCAGCCTTTCCCCCATACAATTCTGCAGGGGATATCCTCTTCAGCTGCAATGTATTCTTCTGGGACCTAATTATGATGTCTCTTGGAAGCTGGCCTGAGTACAGGAATTCAAGCTGGTTTTCCAGGGTGGAGACCATGCAGAAATCCCAGCTGGGTTCACTAGAATCCAGTTGTAAACATCATTCTATTCAATTGCATTGTAATGGAGTAATCCATTACAATTCTAATTTATACAATAAAATTGAATGCCAAAATGTCTTGACTATCCAGCTTCTCCTTCAGCAGACCTGAGTGTTGATACTTATTGAGTGTTGACAGATAACATTTGTAAGGTTAATAGGCCCTATTGTGCTATTAATGAGACAAGGTAATTGCTCTTGGTATGGAGTTATAGCAAACTGGCAACAGGCTCCAGCCTCGAAGAAGGACCAACATAGTTAATTTAGAGATTGAAATTATTTCTTCCCAAGGTGAAAGAGTCTTGTGGTGATAGTCTAAATTCTGAAGCACTGGTCAGAAAAATTGAATATCTGTAAACCATTGCTTTATATTTTGACTGAGTGGAAATAAATGAAAATGCTTGTTACTTTTCATATTTCGTCAGCTTGTCTTATTAAGCCTTCAGAAAGAGACCACAGATAGTAGCCACAGCATCCTTCTTGGGGAATTCTGCTTTCATGAATTAGAGTTTTTAAGGTCATTAAGGACAAAGTATTATCATTTCATGAATCATTCACTATCCAAACTCCTCTTCCTCTTCAAGTGGTGAAATATTCACCAGAGAGAGAAGGGTGTGTAGGAGTGATGTATAGAATGAACAAATATGGCTACATGGATTCCATTATGGAATTGAGAATAAGAATCAACCTAGTTATTTAGCTGTAGATGTATATTTGACTTTCTAGCTTACGGTGGCTTAANATAAAATTCTCTGTTACTTTAACATATCCCTGTTTCCTTGGTTGGGCCCTGACTGATGGGAATAGGTTCTGTTTTACTTTTTTTTAAATATTTAGTTATTTTAGGGAGAGCTCAGGTGGGAGAGGGGCAGAGAGAGGGGGACAGAGGATTCTAGTGGAGTCTATGCTGACAGGCTGACAGCAATAAGCCCAATGTGGAGCATGAACTCAGAAACCTCAAGATCATGACCTGAGCTGATGTCTGACACCCAACTGACTGAGCCACCCAGGTGCCCTGGCTCTGTTTTGTTGATGGAAAGAAAAAGTGGGAAATAGTTTAAGAAGAGAAACAGAGATATAGCTTACAGATTGATAATGTTTATGTTTAGGACTGGCCTGTGAGTTGTCACTTTCTTCCTCTTGTTAATTCCCTAGTCACTGTAGTTTGAAGGACCTGAGGTGGACACTTCAATTTGTCAAGTCTTCAGTGGTGATTTTCATTAGAGACCCTACCTCTGCTCAGTCACTTGACTTCCAATCAGTTCAGTTTTCCTCCAAGGGGATATGGAGTTTAATCATAGAGGACTCCTTTATTTTCTCTGTAAATGCAATACATGGAGAAGAAAGAAAGAATTCTTAACAGTTCAGTGTGGGAAATTAAATATTCAGTCCAAATGAATTTTCTTGTTCCTCCATAGAGAAGCATTTATGAAATTCAGACTTCATTTAGCATGGCTTTTGATTCTCAAACCAAATCATAATATCAATAATTTTTCTGCATACACTTTGGCTGAAATTTTCTCCATAAATAAAGCTCCTACTAAAATGACTTCCTTAATATGATGTTAGATGTGATTAGCTCACTGAAAAACCACAGAAAAATAATATTTATATGATCAACACTATAAAGGTAATGCTCCAAATACTGCCTGGTCATATAAGTGCTCTATAGAAAGCAATGTAAATGCTCTTTACATCTCTGCCTTTAAAGAGATCTGAAAAAAAACATGATGGTCTCAGCTTCTTTATCATAAAAGTTGATCCCTTGGTAAATTTTGTTAAAGAATTACTTACTGAGTCGTATCATAAAGAAAATATAAAATAAGTATGACATCCAACAATTTGTCTTCTTTATGCTTATAACACCCCAGCATAATTGCACATCTTTAAGATATATATTTTGTCTGTGGTTTTAAAGCATAGAGAGGATTAAAGCATTCAGTCATTTGAGAGACAACCCAGTACCAAAGATTTTGTAGAATTTGGAGAACTGAAGGCCAAGATAGAAACCAAGATGGGTATTGTATTTATCCCAGCAAGATAGCCCATTTCTTTGAGACAATCTTGAATTATTAATTGGCTCCGATTTAAAGCATTTATGTTTCGTATCAAAAATCTCAGGTTGAATGGAACTCAGATGACCTAGGACTCACTTTATGAACACCTTAACATGAATTAGAATTATGATGTACAAAGCCAAGAGTAAGTGACTGAGTGAATACAGGAGCTTTCTTTAGCTCACAGAACTTGGACAGCCAGCTGCATTAATGCTCTGTGGGCATACATGCATGAAAAGCCTTATGTGAGTATCAGGTGCCAGGCTGGTGATGATGGTATATTAAAATTTGTCCAATAGGTGGTAACACAAATCTAGGCTCCTCATAAAATAAGGTTACATATTTTTTTTGGTAGGAACCAACACTAGGCTGGACAGCTAATGAGCTCCAGAGTTGTTTATTGGTTACTCCCGGGAAGCCTGATGAAGTAGTTAAGTCATGCTAAGATGCTGTTTGGTTGGTGCTGGAAACCTACCCACCCTCAGTGCCCATTTTCTCCCACACTATGGTGGATATTTCCATGAGCCAGATGTCTGTATTTCTTCAGGGGACTCATTGCATGGAAATTGGTGGACTTTGTTTGTGCCTCCATTTCCTTATCACATTTTGTTGGCCAGGGAGGAGAGGGGATTTATTGGGTCAGCTGGATGGCATTAGGTCAGAGGCAGATGGGAAAAGATGGTCTTTGCTAAAGGGTCTCAGCCAGCTTGCAAAAGGCTGTGCTGAGAGGATGAAAGATAAGCAAACTTAGCAAGTGCAGGGAGAGGAAGCAGCACTTCCTTCAGGCAATTCTCAGAACTGTTTCTAAGCTGTTTACTTCCTATTTGATACCTAAAGCAATAAGGAACAAGGTCCCTGGACCAGTCTTTGGTTGGCCTTGTCCTGAGCTTGTTTATCCACTCTTTCTGTCAGGAAGCAATTGTGATAAGCCTCTGGCACTGCTCTGGAAGATTTTTTTTTTCCATTTTGTATGTGGCTTTTGATTGATCATGTTGTGAACACAGTGCTCTATTCTTGGATTGATTTATTAACAGAGTTCAAAGAACCTCCACCATTTAGAGGGTTTTTTTTTTTTTCCTTTTGCTTCAGGAGAAAGGCTTTATTTGCACCTCTAAATAAGGACATTTCCAGGCTTTCAGTTTAATAACTGGCAAAGATTGAATGGCTCTGTGTCTAGGGATCAACGTGTGTGCATCAAAATGTATTATATGTGCATACACTTGACATCTGATTTATTGGCCTGGAGTAGATTTTTTTTTTTTTCTGCTGGGAAACTGGAACATGAAGGACTTATTAAAGAAAATGCTGGTTTGGACAACTGATTTTGAGCTCTAGGATTTATTCTAAGAGTTTCTATTATTTTCTACTATAAGGGGATCCCTTCTTTTCTTCATGCTAAAGCTACTTCCCCTTCTATAGCCCTCCCTTTACAGTTGTCCTGAGCTATAACATGTTTATTTTGAATCATTGGTTATTATTGCATTGGATCTGTATATGGACTCTGCCTGCTTTGGTCCAGAAATTTGATTTGCTTGGCCCCACTTCAAATATTGTCAGCACCCTGTGCATTTAGGGCTCTATAAAAATATGAAATAACAACCACAACTTTATGAGCTGAAAACAGCTTTTCTCACCACACTTACTTCTCAGTGGACAACAGCAATTTCTACATTTGAAAAGCAACCAATATTAAACATCTTTTATTATCTCCATGCTACTTGCAATAAAACTGATATAATGAGGAATAGGAAGCATCTTCTTTCTGTTTTGAGAAGATATAGATCCAAAAAAATACTTTTCAAAGTCAAAATAAAAAGAATACTCAATCTGCCCAGTAGTGAGAATGCTTAAAAGTTCATGTTGTCCAGCAGCTGGAATCATTTGTCATATTTATTTTCCCGTCTATACCTTGACCAATAAAAGAGGAATAAAGAGAACAGAACACAGATGAGATCAGTTTCTTTAAAAAAAAAAAATGTGACCTTCCTACAACTCAAAACAGCAGCTCTGGTTTCTGGGAAATCATCTCAAATTCTGAGGAGTCATCGGATAAGGCGATCGGCACACCAGATTAAATAAACAAATTAGACCGTACAATGAACAAATTAGGGAAGTTATACAAAGATTCTGGTAACAAGCAAGAATAAAATGACTTTTATTAAGTCATTTATTCCCTATGGCCATATGTCATGTTGAGTCAACAAATGTTAGTCCAAAGACTGTAGCTGTTTTGTTCTTAAGTTCACACTGTTTGTAGTAAAGAGGGACACAATAATGAGTCCTTCAAAAGACTCATTATTTAAAACTTATGTCATTACTTTCCATTTGCGGGTGTTAAATGCACCTTCTTTTATGAAATGTTTGTGACAGTTGGTAGTCATATGGTCTATGTCTTTACAAAAAAATAGAAAAATGTGACATCCCAGTGTTGGTCACCAGAATTTCTGTTGGAATGTAAAATTCTACTATTGTCTTAGACCTTTTTCTAAGTCTGACAGGTATATACTTGCAAGGAAACAGCGGTAGCTCTGAGCAGGCACCTGTGGTGTCTCCAGTGAAATGTGGAAAAAGCGCATTAATTCATGTATATGAACTAACACAGTGATAAGCAAAAAAGGGGAGAGTTGAGATACCAACCGAGTAAAACCTTGCAAATATTCATTGGAGTACATCATAAATGAAGATCTTGGAACATAGGCTGGGAGCCCAGAAAAGAAAAAAGTCCAAGCTGACAAGTAGGATTTCTTGAGGTGATAGCCTCAGTAACATGACCTCCTTACCTCTGGTGTCCGTGCTATCGCAGATCATCATCTGTAGACAGAGGGCAGCTGCCTGAGTTCAGCAGTACACACACAAATCTCTGCTCTACGTTAGACTCTATTCACAAGAGACAGCTTCTTCCCTGGGTCCACAAACAGCTCACCGGCTCTAAGAGCAAGGCGTTCAGATCAAACTCTGCCAGCAGGCCTTGTGGGTAATCATACAGTATTTTGAGATGTGATGTTATTTATCATATTATGTATTGCATGGTGAGGCTGAGGAAGCACCATTGAACAACAAAATCAGATGTGAGTTCTCTTTTAGGGTCTATTTCCCCAGTTCCTTGTGTAACTTCTCTGTACTTTGGCTTACTCATTTATACAGTGACAAAGCTGAATGAGGTCGGTGTTTCTAGTCATTGTCTTTTTACCACCTGCATTTCAGGCTCAAATTGGCTGTACAAATGCAGATTCATGGGCCCTCTGGCCCCTATTACGTCAGAATTTTGTGGTATGGCCCTGAAATCAGCATTTGTAGCAGGCTCCACCTCTAGATGATTTTTTCACAAGCAGAAGTTTGAAAAATACACTGTTGGACTAAATATCTCTCTAATGTTCCTTTGTAGTCTTCAGTCATAATCTTCAGGTTGGCGCTTCAGAAGTAAACATTCTCCCTCCCCCTGAGCTGAGGGCTCTTCAGGGGTGTTTTGTCCAACTAAACTTTTGTAGATAAAGGATTTTGGAATTGAGTTATCTCCAGTACTTTCAGTTAGGAAGATTGCCTACATTACAGAAATAAAACAATGCCCTCGAGGGGGAACACAAGGTTTTGAAAGCACAAATAGCCTTGCATTACTTTTCCTTGCATTATAGTCACCTTCAAAAGAACCCCTTCTAGGTCCTGACTTCCTCTTTGTGGGCTATGGGTCAGTCTGTGCCACAACCCTGCAGCCAGGTGATTCAGCTCTTTAGGCTTTGGTTCAATGCTGGTAAGAATTCAGTTCTTCCTTGACTCCTTCAGACTAAACATTTGAGTTACAAGCCACATAAAACCATTTGGTAGGGATTATAGCTAGGGAAATTCATTTCACAATCTGACACCTCATAAAGCTTTATTTTAGAGTTTGTGGGGTTTGGTGTATATAATTTATTTTTTTGGCCTTAAGCAAGCACCTGGATGTGGGTTTTTCTTTTTCTGGATGACAAAATAAAATGGGGCTCAGTTAATTTCTCCCCTTTAAATGCTTTATGATCTCTGCCTCATTTTATTTGGACTTAATTGGGCTAGCTGGGATCGTTGCAAATACAAAGCAGCTGGAGGAGCTGGGGTTCAACCAGATGAATTTGAGATTTCTTTTCTCTCCAGCATATAGAGTGGTATATAAGACTCTTACTTTGTGTGTATATGTTGGTTCTCTAGGACTCCTTTTTCACATGATAAATATGCTGATTAGATGAGATGATCTTGGTTCCTTCTAGCTTCAAAAAACATCAGTTTTCTCATTATTCTAGACTGTTTGGCAGCATGACTTGTAAAAACAATAAGCCGACTGTGGAATATAAAACTGGAGAAAAAGGTAGATAGGTTCTCTAGAGAAAAGAAAACATGAAATATTCAAAATATGTAAAATTAAAAGATAGATTTAACTTCTATATCGATACAAAGGGAAAAAATCAGGACAGTTAGATAGACATTATAGGAGTTAGATCCAAGCTCAAGGAATGGAAAACTTTTCAAATATTTACACTGGTTCAGTAATGGAGTGGAATAGTTTGGCTTTCAGGGCAGTCTTGCCCATCACTGGGATTGTTCAAGCAGACGTACATTTGCACATGTCTCAGGAATACTGTAGAGAATATTCCTGTAATGATATGAGGTTAGACGTTGTTGTCATATGATTTAATAAAATAATCATTAGGTAAGTCACAAAATTAGATGACTGTTCAGGAGTATTAAAGAATTATGACTGTTTTTCAAGAAAAGAAGACAATGGCAACAAGGAAGGAGATGTAAAGCATTATTATGTATGCAGGATACTGTCACATGGTCTCTTGTGTTTGCAGAGAAGTAAAAAGAAAGAACAGAGCTTAGATGCCAGCAGCAACTATTTTTTGTTCAAGCCATTAGAAAGCACCCATTGGAATAGTAATTAAACAACTCTACATCAGAGGACTTCCAATTCATTTCAATGAACTCCTGCTATATACAAAATATGTGCTGAAATTAAATAGTATGTGAGTTTTAAAAATGCATGCATAGGGGCACCTGGGTGGCTCAGATGGTTAACCATCCGATTTCACCTCAGGTAATGATCTCACGGTTTGTGGGCTCGAGCCCCGCGTCAGGCTCTGTGCTGACAGCCAGCTCAGAGCCGGGAGCCTGTTTCAGATTCTGTGTCTCCCTCTCTCTCTGACCCTCCCCTGTTCATGCTGTCTCTCTCTCTCAGAAATTTAAAAAAAAAATTCTCTTAAAAAAAAAAAATAATAAATAAATAAATAAATAAATAAAAAGGCATGCATATTTTTACGGGGGAAAGATATAAGAGAAATGTTTTTATTAGCAGTGTGTTCTAAAGGGGGGAGCCCTTGTAAAAATGGCAGTTTGGCTTTGACATCACTTCATTCCTCCTTTAGTTACTTCTCTTCCTGCTTTTAGCAACTCTCTTATTTGTTTGACAAATATTTATAAAATCCACTAACTTCAGATACTATTTAAGCTATAATAATATATCTATGAACAACAGAGACAAAGTGAGTGGTGCCTTGAATCTGCATTTCATTTTTTTTATTATCTAAATTCTAAAATGAGTTTGCTTCATCAGAGTCTCAAGCTCTACTTGCCCTCTACAACAATATGTTGTCAACTCTGTTCTTCACAGTAACTGGAATAAGTGGGAAGCATGTCTAATCTGATCAAGGATTCAGAGACAGAGCATCAGCACTTAATATGCTAGCAACATTCACATCTCTCCACTTTAACACTAAATAGAAATGTGATACACTTCATAAATACATTGCTTTATGGACAGAATTGTGCCATTCCTCGATTCATGTGCTTCATGAAGTCTTTAAGTCCCAATACATCAGAATGGGATTGTATTTAGAGACAGGACCTTTAAAGAGGCAATTAATATAAAATGAGGTTATATAGGTGTTAGGACACAGACACATACGGAGAGAGACCAGGTGAAAACAGAAGTAGCCATCTACAGACCAAGGAAAGAAGCCTCAGAATAAACCAACCCTATACATACCTTGATCTTAGTTCTATATCTCCAGAAGTAAGAGAAAATAAATGTCTGTGTAAGCCACCTAGACTGTGTTACTTCATTATGGCAGCCCTAGCAAACCTAATACACATGGTAAGGGAGGCTCACTAGGACATGATTTCAAAAATTTTTATCATAGAGGCATGAGGCTGCTGTCATTCCATCCACTGCCCCACATATTCTCCCCATACTTGCTTTGACATCACTGACCTTGGAAGTCAATACCTGAAAACTTTTCCCTCCTTATCTCAGACCTTCCATGGATCAGCATTACATGTCAATGCAATGTCTGTCCAGCATATCAGTGATTCCCTGAGGAAGAAAGCAGCTTTGTGAGAAGGAATTTGTAATTTTTTTTTAAGTTTCTGTTTAGAGGCATCCTACTGAGATATGCACAAAAGATAGATCTGGTATGTCACTACAGGCAAGTCCCAGCCTCCAGGATGCAAAAAATGCTCCTGAATCTAATTAGATATGGGGTCAAAGTAAAGAACTTCCTTCCCCAAACTGACTGTGGGAGTTTTGTGTATTTATTTGAGTTAACTGGGTAAGTTGACAGGCCCAGTCAATCTACAAACTCAAGCTGTGATTTATACTTTGGTGGGAAGGAAGAGCAGCTTTAGAAACTCAAACATCTTCTATATATGATATGACCCTAGTCCTAGTTGGCCAGCCCCTTCTGAGGCAACACTGTACATCTGCAGTGATTTATGTAGACAGAATCTGCAGCTTGGACATCTTGGTGTGCTCTGCTCCTCCAGTCCCATGCAGTTCTTGAGAATTAAATGGCAGAGTCCGCACACCATGAAGTGGCCCCATGAAGACGGGTTTGTTACCTGTTCATTCAAGGTAATCAGGAGGAGGTACTTTTTTTTTTTAAATAGCTGCTTTAGAAACAGAGGAACTGGTGAGTTTTTTATTTTGTTTTTTAGTTTAAATTGAATAATTTTTTTTTAAAGAAAGAGGAAACAGCTGCAGGAGGAAACATTTTCCAAGAAGGTCATCCTAGGTCAAATGTCATTGAGGAGGTAACATGAAGAAGAAAACCTTGAACAGATCAGGAGAGGTCTGGATTTAATCCCAGCTCTAGCACAAGAACACAATGATTGGACAGGTCATTTAGAACCAGTGTTTCCTCCTAAGAAATTTAGCCTGTGAAGAACAATAATGGTAAAAATTTACATAGTGCTTATTTCTAGTCAGAGACTAAATTTTTTACATTTATTGTAACTCAGTCCTTTCATAGGGTTCTTAAAGCCTGTTGTCTTAGAATTCTAAAATGCTTCCCAGGATTCCTTCCCCCTTGTATATACCCGTATACCCTGTATGATCTGATCCCCACTCCACACTCACTTCAGTATGAATGAGACTTATAAATATGAAAGTTATACTTCATGATTATTTTATTTATAAGGTGAAATAATTTTTTAGATGTTACTGAGGTCCCTAATCGGTTGGCCTTGAGTTAATCAAAAGAGAGATTATTCTAGAAGGGTCTGAATCAGGTGAGCCCCTCAAAGGGACTGGGTCCATGCTGGGGGAAGAACTGTAAAGTGTAAAAGAGACTCTTCTCCTGGTCTTGATGTAGCAAACTCCTATGTTGGAGAGAAGACCGCATGACAGGAAGAGCAGGCAGCCTCCAAAAGCCAAGAATGGCCCTTTGATTTACAGTCAAAACAAAGTGGAAACCTTCATCATATATTCACATGGAAATGACTCAGAGAAGTTAGAAGCAGATCTTTTTCTAGTTAGGACCCCAGATAAGGGTATATCCGGTCAACACCATGATTTCAGCCTTGTAAGACTCTGAGCATGGTATATACATAGGCACTAAAATGTTCCTGACTTCTGACCTACAGAAACTATGAGATAATAGATTTCTGTTGTTTTAAGTCTCTATATTTGTGTCCACAGAAACTGCTGTTTATGACACTTTGTTCTGCAACAATAGAAAATTAATACATCTGTGCATTATTACTTCCATTTTGCAATAAGGGAACTGAGGTACAAGGTAGATCAAATTGCCTAAGGTTACAGTCAATAAGTGGTAGAACTTAGATTTGAACCTGGATTTCTGATTCCAAAGTATGTGTATTTAGCCACCGTGTTGCATTAAGCTCCACCACCTGCCTTCTCTTTGTTTCCCTCTCCCTGCTAGTTGCCATGGCTAGACTAGATATAGGACACTTCCCTCTGGCGCAGTTAGTTGGAAAGTCATTTTGAAAGTAGTAACTCTAGGCCCCTGGCCTCTAGCCAGTTCCCCACTCTGTAACAACTCCCTTTTTACATAGATGGGAAATCCTAGGCTTCATTCCCAGAGGGCCTTTTTTTTTTTTTTTAACACTTCTCTTTAAAAAAAAAATCTACAGTTTTGAATTATAGCCCTGTGGTTAAGGGAAAATGACATTTACTGGGGAAGTAACTTGTTATGGTCTTAGGTACTCTGCCAACTGCAATGAAAAGGGGGCTTTTAAATGTCATTTATACATTAAGAATGATTTAAAGAGACACTGAAGAATATATCCAGCTGGCATTGCCAAATCTGTAGGCATTATATCCATAAACATCTTGGGCTAAAGTTTAATTTGTTCTTTTATGAGTGAATAGAGTATATTTTGCCCCATGTATGAACTAAAATGTCTTAAAGTTACACTTCATTTAAAAGGATTCATGGAGACATGCTTGATCTACAAAGATATAAAGGAGTAGACAGAAACCTTCATTGTCTACAGAGTCTCTTTTGGGGGGAAAATAGTAAAATGAAAATGAGGCAATATTCTTTTAAGTATGAGAACTTAACCTGGATGAATTTTCTTAAACTTTTAGAATACCCAAACAGAACTTCCTCTAATTTAAGTAAAAGATGACTGATATTCAGGTAATGATAGCAGTCTAGATATCAGAAGGTAACCAAGTGAATAACCCAAATTACTCAGCAATAGTGTTGAGTCATGATGTGGCTGATTTGATCTAATCCTTGTAGAATGAGGGTTGGAGGAAGATCGTAAAATCTTGAGGATATAATGGTACCACTGCAATGAGTTTTAGCCTCTGCAAATTAATTTCACCTATGATCATGAATACATTAGTATTATATATCTCTGTAATTTCATATTTGTCATTCACTATTTTTGCTTACAAAAAACACCTGAGAATCCCTCTCCCATTAACCTTCAGTCATTCTAAGTGTTTTTAGCTCATTTATAGCCTTTTTACTTGTTTTGTAAACAATGGCAAAATACTGATACATTGTCTACTTACTGAGGTTAATGGATCACAGACACATTAAAGTGAAAAGGTTCTTTATAATGTAAAGTGACATAAGAATCTTGGGATCAGTGGGCTGTGTACATTGAGTTGCTTTCATACAGATGATGAATTTGGGCCAAATCATCTAATGCATTTTAGTTTTCTTTGGGACCAAGAGCATGCAGCACTTAATAAGATTTTCATCAGGAGTAAGTGTGCTGTGTAATTAATGGATTCAGTTACCATAGAATGATACTGTGGGCTTTCAGAAATAGAGTTAAAAGTGGTACAAAGGTGAAGCTATGACCAGCTGCTTAAGAAAGTTGCAGAGACATTTTTTAATGATGCTAAAAATTGGATTTTAAAAAAATCTAATTAAATTCAGTTGTATTTCTGTGGAACGGGGCCTGCATCTTAATAATGCTGCCCCAACTCCTGCCACCCATAACGTGGCAAGCCTTCTTGAAGGTGATATCACCTACTTAGGATTGTTGTGATGAATTTAGGAGATAATTAATGAAACTGTAGTGAAATTTAAAAAACAAACAAGAAGATTTTATAGCATGTCCATTGAATGAATAAATGTAGGCATAAAGCATTTTAGATACTTATATTGATGAGTAAGCATGGGATTTTCAGTAATGTGACTTTATTACTTTTTAAAATAGAAAAACATTGTTTAAGAAAAGTCTTACCATCACCATTTGGGGCCTTGAGACAGCCAAATCCTTTTAGATAGAAAGGAATTTACGTAGAGGAAATATTGGATAATTGAAGAACCTCCTGATAGAATAAATTGGGCTGTACCAAACTAGGTAAACTTCAGTCAAAATATGGGAAAGATAGATGAAGGGGGTTAAGAGGTACAAGCTTCCAGTTATAAACAAATCATGGGGATGAAAAGTACAGCATAGGGAATATAGTCAATAATATTGTAATAACTTTGTATGGTGACAAATGCAACCACACTTAGAATGCTGAGCATTCTGTGATGTATATAATTGTTGGATCACTATGTTGTATACCTCAAACTAATAGAACATTATATGCCGACCACATATTAATTAAATATTACTAAATATTATTAAGTTAAATTATAATACATATGTATGTTAATTCAATTATATATATATGCTATATTCAAATTGAATATATAATAGATAAAGCATAATTATGTACATTTATATATAATATATATAAATAAAAATCATTTCACAAAGGTGTTCCCTGGGTTAAAATATTTGGTTCAGGAGCTTAGTCAGAATGGTATCTACATGGATAATGGATAGTGTTTTGTTTTGTTTTGTTTTGTTTTAATTTTGATTCTAGTTAGCTAACATACAGTGCAATATTGGTTTCAGGAATAGAATTCAGTGATTCATCACTTACATACAACACCCGGTGCTCATCACAAGTGCCCTCTTCCATCTTCTATCCACCTCCCTCCATCAACCCGTAGTTTGTTCTCTATCATTAAGATAGACAATATTTTATTATGCAAATCAGTTAAAATCTAACTCAAACAGCAGAAAAACTGAGGGGAAAAAAAACCCTCTTTCTCTGAGAACTCTGCCTGCGGCCTACGGTTAAGTACCCTGCTTGATACTCTGGTCTACATAAAAACAAATTAGTTGCAAGGATACTGACTACGCCCCTCTTCTATTTCAGGAGCCATAACCTTGCCCTAATTGGCAAACTGGTCACAGAAGGCCAGTCATATTGTTTCTGAGTTCTTATAAAATTGAACAGTTTTAATTGTTTAAGTATCTTCATTGGATACTTTCCATATTTTTCTTCTTTAAATTTTCTTTTTTTTAATGTTTTTTGTTTAATTTCTGAGAGAGAGAGAGAGAGAGATAGCATGAGCAGGGGAGGGTTAGAGAGAAAGGGAAATACAGAATCTGAAGCAGGCTCCAGGCTCTGAGCTACCTGTCAGCACAGAGCCCGACGCCGGGCTCAAACGCAAGAAGTGTGAGATCATGACCTGAGCTGAAGTTAAATTTTCTTTTTAATGAAAGATTACATTTGTCAATCAGGTGTTCGGGCCCTTTAACCACAAATCACTGTTATCCTCATTGTTCTGTGGAAAATGGAAACAAATATTCGGAAATGGGGTGGATAAGCCTGAGCCTTGGTTTAAGTAGTGGAAGGAAATACAGTTAGTTTACGCATAGAGGAAATCATTCTTAACGAAACTGGATTGGTTCCCTTAAGAAATAAAAGCAAAATGCTCTGTGGGGAAGGTGACACTTAGTGACAGTTTGCTTAGCTTTCAGTACAGTGGTATGGTAGCTTGCTAGGTGAGAGTACTCAGAAGGGATCCTACCAGGGTAATGAGTGGCTCAGCACAGGGCATGCCCTGAACAAATAAGCAAGAAAATTTGACTTCCACAACTCTACCCTCACCTCCCACAGCCTCCTAATGCAGCCTTTTCCTCAATTCTACAGTTGCTTTTTGCCACTTTCTTTCCAAAGACTTCCAAAGTATTGAGTTCCAAATCTGTTTCTGTAGTGTGAAAAAAATATATTATTTCTCTTAAGTAGTAGAAATTAGGCTAAATTACTACCCCCAATTTGTCTCCTTTAATTTTGCATCCTTTACAGAGGAAATTTATACCACTCTATGATTGCATGCCCTAGTGTTTGTCAAACACAGCACCTACCAGTCTCCATCATTTTTCCCAAATTTTGTTTTTGTTATTTAAATAGGACTCTATCAAACTTAGCATTATACTGAAATGCAACAATATGATCTCTCGAGGTTGCATCTTTTTTGAAGAGGTGAAGATATACTTATGTAGTTAAAAGTGCAGATTACAAAGTATGGCTTCTATCCGAGTGAAAAGTATTCCAGAACAGCTATAAGACATCAGGAAATATAGAAGCTTCAGTCTAACCTGACGAAGAAATGCATCTCAAGTAGGGATCTTTTCTAATTGTTTAAATGTTTGTTTATTAATTTTTTAGAGAGAGACAGAGAGAGAATGCAAGCAGGGGAATGCAGAGAGAAAGAGATAGAGAATCCCAAGCAGGCTTCTCACTGTCTATGCAGAGCTGGATGTGCAGCTCAAATTCATAAATCATGACCTGAGCTGAAATCAAGAGTTGGACACTTAACCAACTGAGTCACCCAAGAGCCACCTTGACTGTTTTCTAATTTTTAAAAATGATTACAGTTAACTCTTCATTTACCATCTGGGGTGTATCTGACTAGTAATTAAAGGAAGAAGAACTTTGAATTTGTGGATCTGAAACTAGTTATTTTTACCTAGTATGCTGCTCCTGTCTATCTCCTCCAGATCAATTGCACCCCCTCTGCTAATCTACTCCTGGGAAGCTTTTGGTTACATCATCTGGGATCTGAGATATTTGCTCTAGCTTCTGATTTATTTTGGTCATTGGAAGGCATGGCAGGGGATGGGAGGGTGAGAAGAGAGAAAGATCAAGGTATTTCTTCTTTGACTTTACCTTTTTTTGCCATAGTTCTGCAAGTAAGTTCATTATCCTGTGAGACAGCCCCTCTTTCAAAGTGGCACCTCCCACCAGGCTTTGGCAAGATTGTTCTCTCTTTTTCAAGCTTTGGTTAGTTGTAGCTTCCTGCTTTTTAGCCCCTGTGTGCTTTACTACTCCTTCAGCCCCTTACCTCTGCCCTTCAATAAATCATTTTCAGTCAGACCCTCTAGATATGCCATCTGTTTCCTTTCAGGACTCGAACAGATACATTCAGGTTCTTGGACAAGTCAGATAGTGTCTTGACCTTTTATTTTCTTCTTCTATAAAATTATGTGATACCTATATTGCCTACCTGGAAGTGTTGCCAACAGGGCCAGTAATGCATGTGAATTTGTAAAGTGTCATAAAAATACAGTCTGTGACTATCAAATCATATGCTAATGTTGAATCTCCGATCAGTTTTCCTTAGGTACTTGATATTTTCTATAACCTCTCCCCATGGTAAACTGATACAAGCTTTGGGAATGCAATCTTGGGTTGACCAAAGAAAAACAGAAGCTTTCCAAAGCTAAATAGAATCCATACTTAGGTTTACCATGTTTCTGTTCCCTCCTCAGCAGTATGTAATTCAGAACTAGGAAGGATGCTGTTCCTGCCCAACATTCTTTACCCTTGAAAATGACTTTGTCAGACATTGTTTCCTCATAGCGCATCTTGTATATGTCTTGCCCCTCTGTGAGACTGTAAAGCTTCTTTATAATGTTCCTGAGGATAAGGATCGTACCTCATATACTTTTTATGACTCATAGTAACTCACATGCTGTTATGCATATATTTGATAAAGTAGACAGTTGGGAAATAAATGGCTGAGTGTTCAGTACACACTGGTTGATTGAGACTTCCAAAGCCTGATGGCAGGCATTTACTGCTTTTATATGACGAATGTGAACTTTCTGATTACTATGCCTGTCTCCTTGGATGGATGGAAAGTATTTAACAAATGAAGATTTTGTGGATATCTTTTGTGTTTTATGTGTGTATCTTATTGTGATTTGGCATATGCAGGACTTTAAAAGTCAAGAGGAGAAACTCCTCCTCCTTGTCCCCTTCTTACTAGGTTGGAGCATAGTAATATGATCATACAAAACAAAATAAAAGTTGATAATGAAAACAGCTAATGGTTTCTCATAAGCCATAAAGTCTTTTAAAGCCTTCATAAAGTCAATAAAAAAAAGTCATGCTACTCCTGAAATTTAACACACTCATATGTTATGCTCTTCTCAGGTAAATCCAAACCCATGTGTTCAAGAGAAGCATTTAAAGTTTTAAAATAAAAGGCCTGGGAATAGTGACTGATGGTTTATCCATTGAACCAGCTCTAGAAAGGGCATATGGACAATGGTACCAGAGGTATTTGGCTCACTGATCCTTCCTTTCTTTGTTTTCTTACTTATGAATACACACAATGCACTCCAGAGAACCCTTGCTACTTTTTGTTCCCACATTCTCATTCTTTCAAAAATAAAAAGAAAAATAACTTAGGTAATCAGAGACCTATTAAAGGCCCTTGGGAAGTCCAGACTGATCGTACTAATTTCTCTCACAGAGAAGCCATATAAAAACAAAATTAACAGCCTGGTTAAAGAGATGGTATAAAAATCCCTTAACTTGCTGAGGTCACCAGGGTGCTGGGGAAAGTAAAGAAATACCTAGACCCTAAAATATCTTTGGTGTAAAGAAGTGGCCAGATGCAAAAGATTGTAGGAATATGTGTGGGTATGCATTGCACAAAGATAGAAGAACATAAGAGAGATTATCATGGTAGATTAGCACCTGCCCAACAGTAACACTTTAGTGAAAAAGTGAAAAATAAAATAAATATTGGGAACACATTTGCAGAAGGGAACATGGGACTGCTGGGAAGGGAGAGAAAACATGTATGAACATGTTAAATTTTTAAATTTTAAATTATTTCATGCAGACAATAATGCCAGAGAAGTTTAGAAAGTGAAGTAATTAAAATGCAAGGAACATTCTTTGGAGAAGATGAGCCTGAAACTGGCCTCCAAAGGGTTGCATTGTAGAAAGCAGAATGATGGGGATGATGAAAGGCCACATTTTCCCAGGGGAAGATTTATACCTTAACGAAAACTGTTTAAATAGAATGTCTAGCAAAAAATGCTAGAGGTGATGAGGTGATGCTGGGAAGACTTCTCTCCTTTGTTCCCTTCCTGGTAAACACAGACCCCTGAGCACGGAGACTCACCCCTCAAGATGGTCAATGGTGATGATGGCATAGGAAGCAATCATTCAAAGTTTTCTTAATGGAGAGGGTGATGGGAGTGTCTTAGTCGGCTTGGGAAGCCATCACAGTACCACAGATGGGTGCCTTAAGCAAAAATTTATTTCCCACAGTTCTGGAGGTTGGGAAGTCCAAGATCAAAGTGTCAGCAAAGTAGGTTTCATTCTGAGGCCCCTTTTACTGGCCTGTAGGCTGCTGCATCACCTTTTGTAGTCATATGACCTCTTTTTCATGCAGCTTCAGAAGGAAAGTGAGCTTAGGTGTCTTCTTTTTCTTATAAGGACACTAATGATATCAGAGGCCTTATCACCATAACCTCATTTATTTTTTTTCCTGCATTATTTTTTACTAAGTATCTTTTATCAAAACATTTCACACTTTTTGGTAACATCTGCATCGTGTTTCACTGTATGAACATAACTTAATTCACTTAACCAGTCTACATTTAATAAACAATAAGGTCATTTCCAGTCTTTTGCCATTGGTATAAAGCTGCAGTGAACATTCTTGGTGGTATTTTTGAACATACATAAGAACATACATGTAGGATAAGTTCCTGGTGGTATGATTGGTGGAACCGAGGGATATGCATTTAATTTATTCTCATTTACATTTGTATTTTAAATAGAAAATGCATTTGTGTGGTTCAGAACTTAAAATAGCATAACAAAATAAATATTGGAAAATGTCTCCACCGCTTCCCCCATCATTTTACTTCCTTTATCATCTGTAAGTAAAGATTTTTACTAGTTTCTTGTGAATCCTTCCAGATTNCACCATAACCTCATTTAAAGCTAATTATCTCTCAAAGGCCCTACCTCCAAACACCATCACATTGGGGGTTAGGGCTTTACTATATGAACTGGGGGACAATATAAACATTCAGTCCACAAAAGGGAGTAAGTAAGTTCCTTGGGAGGGACCTCATTATTCTTTGAAGGGCATTGGGAAAAGGTGTCATGTGAGAGAAGGAAAAAGTAGACACAGAATGAGGTAAATAGTATAATCCTGAGTATTTGGCTATTTAAGAAACTAGCCCAGAAAAAAATAGGTGAGCAATTTTAACATATCTAAAAGTATAATTGATCAGCCATAGGAACTAACTAAGAAGACTGGCTAGTCAAACAAAAGAATCAGAATGTGCAAAAGGTAATTGGCTAGGGCAAAATAAAGGTGGGGTCTTATTTCTGCATCTAGAATTCAGATAGAATTAATTTCAGGGAAGCAGGAGAAAACAAAATCACTTCAGAATGTTTTGGTTCCCAGGGAAAGGCACTGTAGGGTTGCTTAGGGAAGTGTCCTGTTCATAAAGGGCCAGGAATTAATAACAAAGAGATAGCTGCAGAGTAAGTGCAGAATGATCCAAATTCAAAAAGGCATCGGCCTGGGGTACTGGAAGGAGGAGACTATTTTGTAATTACTGGCAATGGCAGAAATGGTAAAAGATTAGCCCTGTGGTATGGACTTAGGACAAGGCTGTTTTGTAGAGTAGATTAAGAATCTTGACCTAACCATCACCCATGCACCCATAATACATTACTCTTTTTGACTTAGGTTATTAGTTCAGTTTTCCAGAAGCTTAAAATCACTATTTCAACAGAAATGAAAGCTAAAACTAAACAAATAAAAACTAAAGGTTCTTAATTTGTAATAGTGAAGTATCTCTCCTGATCTTTGTTGTTTTCGTCTTGATCATGGTATCTCCCTTGCCAGGTAAGTGTTGTTATCTTCTTCTTTAACACCATCTGAGATCAGTAACTTGTTGAAAACCACATCCTTGATTTTATCTGTTTTTTTTTTTTTTAAGTGTATTTTGTTAAATGAGACACAGATACTGGGTTTCTTCAGTATTCTAAATGGCTTTTGGAGTCCAACTGGCAATGTTAGCAGATGACAAAATAGTAATAAACCTATACATTACTGAGAACATATAGATTCTTCTGGAAAATCAATGAGTTCTTTCACTTAAGGCTACTCCTAGATAAAAAAGGAAAGAAGACTACTATGTGGTCCTGTTGATTAGAATATAAACAAAGACATTAATTCTGAAGTCTAACTAGTCTTACCATCTCAAGTCTGTTTTCTCCAGGCTACAGCAAGGAACCCAATGTCTGAGTCTAAGACTAACTGGCACAGATAGCGATGGAAACAAAAGATAAACATGGTTTATTCATAGTTTTAGAGCTAACAAAGAGTCAAAACATCATCTGGTTTGAGATTTCCAGACCTGACAGCTCATCAAAATCACGTGGAGAGCTTTTGTTTTATTTTATTTTACTTGTCAAATTTTTATTTATATTATAGTTAGTTAATGTACAATGCAATATTGGTTTCAGGAGTAGAATTCAGTGCTTCATCACTTACATACAACGCCCATTACTCATCATAACAAGTGCCCTCCTAATACCCATTGCCCATCTAGCCCACCTCCCAAACTCCTCATTCCATCAATCCTCAGTTTGTTCTCTGTCTTTAAGAGTCTCTAATGGTTTGTTTCCTTCTCTCTTTTTTTCTTTTTTCCCCTTTCCATCTGTTTTATTTCTTAAATTCCACATCTGAATGAAATCATATGGTATTTTTCTTCTGTCTGACTTATTTTGCTTAGCATAATACACTGCAGCTCAATTCAGATCGTTGCAAATGGCAAGATTTCATTCTTTTTGATGGCTGAGTAATACTGTGTGTGGTATATATGTATCTGTGTGTGTGTATACACACACACACACCACATTTTCTTTATCCATTAATCAGTCGATGAACATTTGAGCTCTTTCCATAGTTTGGCTATTGTTGATAATGCTGCTGTAAACATTGGGGCACATGTACACCTTTGAATCTGCATTTTTGTATCCTTTGAGTAAATACTTGTTGGTGCAATTGCTGGATCATAGGGTAGATCAATTTTTAGCTTTTGAAGAACCTCCATACAGTTTTCCATAGTGGCTACACCAGTTTGCATTCCTACCAAAAGGGGAAGCGGGTTTCCCTTCTTTGTATCTTTGCCAATACCTGTTGTTTCTTGTGTTGTTAATTTTAGCCACTCTGACAGATGTGATGGCTTTGTATCTCATCATGGCTTTGATTTGTATTTCCCTGATGGTGAGTGATGTTGAGCATCTTTTCATGTGTCTGTTAGCCACCTAGATGTCTTCTTTGGAAAAATGTCTATTCACATCTTCTGCCCATATCTTCACTGGATTATTTGTGTTTTGAGTGTTGAGTTTCATAAGTTCTTTATAGATTTTGGATACCAACCTTCTATCAGATACGCCATTTGCAAATATCTTCTCCCACTCCTATAAGCTCTATTTTAGTTTTGTTGATTGTTTCTGTCACTGTACAGAAGTATTTTTATATTGATGAAGTCCCAATAATTCATGTTTGCTTTTGTTTGTCTTGTTTTGGGTGACGTTTCTAGTAAGAAGTTGCTCCAACCAAGATCAAACAGGTTGCTTCCTGTGTTCTCCTCTAGAATTTTGATGTTTCCTATCTCACGTTTAGATTTTTCATCCATTTTAATTTATATTTTGTGTATGTTTTAAAAAAGTGGTTCAATTTCATTCTTTTTCTGTATGTTGCTGTCCAGTTTTCCCAATGCCATTTGTGGAAGAGACTTTCTTTTTTCCATTGAATAGTCTTCTCTTTTTTATCAAATGTTAGTTGACCACATAGTTGTGGGTCTATTTCTGGATTTTTGATTCTTTTCCATTGACCTATGAGTCTGTTTTTTTGCCAGTAACATACTATCTTGATGACTACAGCTTTGGTATAGCTTGAGGTACAGAATCATGACTCTAGCTTTGCTTTTCTTTTTCATAATTGCTTTGGCTATTCAGGGTCTTTTGTGGTCCCATACAAATGTTAGGATTGCTTGTTCTAGCTCTGTGAAAAGTGCTGCTGGTAATTTGATAGGGATTGCACTCAATTTGTAGATTGCTTTAGGTAGTATAGACATTTAACAATGTTCTTCCAATCCATAAGTATGAAATGTTTTTCTATTTCTTTGTGTCATCTTCAATTTCCTTCGTAAGTTTTCTATAGTTTTCAGAGTACAGATCTTTTACCTCTTTGGTTAGGTTTATTCCTAGGTACCTTATGGGTTTTGGTGCAATTATAAATAGTATTGATTCCTTGATTTCCCTTTCTTCTGCTTCATTATTGGTGTATAGAAATGCAGCAGATTTCTGTATGTTGATTTTATATCCTGCAGCTTTGCTGAATTCATGCATCGGTTCTAGCAACTTTTAGGTGGAATGTTTTGGGTTTTCTGCATAGAGTATCATGCTGTCTGCCAATAGTGAAAGTTTGACTTCCTCCTTGCCAATTTGGATGCCTTTTATTTCTTTTTGTTGTCTGCTTGCTGAAGCTAAGAATTCCATTACTATGTTAAATAGTAATCATGAGAGTGGACATCCCTCTCTTGTTTCTGACTGTAGAAGAAAAGCTCTTAGGTTTTCCTTATTGAGGATGATATTAGCTGGGTCTTTTGTATGTGGCCTTTATGATGTTGAGGTATGTTTCATCTACTTTGTTGAGGGATTTTTATCAAGAATGCTTATTATATTTTGTCAACTGATTTTTCCAGTCTCTATTGAGAGGATCATATGGTCATTAGCCTTTCTTTTAATTGTGGTGTATAATGTTGATAGATTTGTGAATATTAAACTACCCATGCACCTGAGGAATAAATCCCACTTGATCATGGTGAATAATTCTTTTAATGCACTGTTGGATTCGATTTGCTAGTATTTTGTTGAGAATTTTGGCATCCATGGATCATGGGGGATATTGGCTTGTAATTCTCCTTTCTAGTGGGGTTTTTGACTGGTTTTGGAATTGAGGTAAGTCTGGCATCATAGAATGAGTCTGGAAATTTTCCTTCCATTTCTAGTTTTTGGAATAATTTGAGAAGAATATGTATTCACCTATCTTTAAATGTCTGGTAGAATTCTCCTGGGAAGCCATCTGGCCCTGAACTTTTGTCTGTTGGGAAATTTTTGATTGTTGATTCAATTTATTTGCTGATTATAGGTCTGTTCAAATTTTCTATTTCTTCCTATTTTAGTTTTGGTAGTTTGTACGTTTCTAGGAATTTGTCCATTTTTTTCCTGATTGCCCTGTTTGTTGGCATATAATTTTTCAGAGAATTCTCTAATAATTGTTTATATTTCTGTGGTGTTGGTTATGATCTCTCCTTTTTAATTTGTGATTTCATCTATTTGGGTCCTTTCTCTTTTCTTTTTGATATGTCTGACTAGAGGTTTATCAGTTTTATTAATTCTTTCAAGAACCAGCTTTTAATTTTGTTGATCTGTTCTGCTGACTTTTTGTTTTGTTTTGTTTCTATATCATTTATTTCTGCTTTAATCTTTATTATTTCCCTTCTTCTGTTGGCTTTAGGCTTTATTTACTGTTATTTTTTCTAGCTCCTTTAGATGTAAAGTAGATTGTGTGTTTGAGGCTTTTCTTGCTTCTTCATGTAGACTGTATTGCAATATACTTCCCTCTTAGGACTACCAGGAAAGCTTCCCAACGGGTTTGGACTGTCATGTTTTCATTTTCATTTGCTTCTATGTACTATTTAATTTATTCTTTAATTTCCTTGTCAACTCATTCATTCTTTAGGAGGATGTTCTTTAACTTCCATGTATTTGAGGGCTTTCCAAATTTTTTTCTCGTGGTTAATGTCAAGTTTCATTGCATTTGTTCTGAAAATATGCATGGAATGATCTCGATCTTTTTTCACTTGTTAAGGGCTGATTTGTGACCCAATGTGTGATCTGTTTTGGAGAATATTCCATGTGCACTTAAGAAAAATGTGTATTCTGCTGCTTTAGGATATAGTATTCTGAATATATCTTGTTAAGTCCATTTGGTCCAGTGTGTCATTCAAAGCCATCGTTTCCTTGTTGATTTTCTGGTTAGATTATCTGTCCATTGCTATAAGTGGGGTGTTAAAGTCCCCTACTATTGTGTATTATTATCAATGAGTTCCTTTATATTTTTTAATTGATTTATTCATTTGGGTTCTTTCAAGTTGGGAGCATAAATATTTACAATTGTTAGATCTTCTTAATGGATAGATCCCTTATTTGTGATATAATGCCCTTCTTCATCTCTTGTTACAGTCTTTGTTTTAAAATCCAGTTTGTCTGATGTAAGTATGGCTACTTCAGGTTTCTTTTGACATCCATTAACATCATAGATGGTTCCTCATCCCTTCGGTTTCAATCTGCAGGTTTCTTTAGGCCTAAATTGAGTCTCTTATAGGCAGGATGGTCTTGTTTTTTTTTTTTATCCATTCTGACACTCTATGTCTTTTGATTGGAGCATTAAGTATGTTTATATTTAGAGTGACTATTGAAAGATATGAATTTAGTATCTTGTGTTACCTGTACAGTTGGCGTTTCTGACAGTGTTCTCTGTTCCTTTCTAGTCTTTGTTGCTTTTGGTCCTTCTTGCCCCACTCAAAGAGTCCCCTTTAGTATTTCTTGCAGGACTGGTTTAGTGATCATGAACTCTTTTTAGTTTCTGTTTTGGAAACTCTTTTATCTCTCCTTCCATTCTGAATAATAGCCTTGCTGGATAAAGTATTCTTGGCTGTGTATTTTTCCCATGCAGCACGTTGAATACATCATGCCATTCTCTTCTGGCCTGCCGAGTTTCTGTGGACAGATCTGCTGTGAACCTGATCTGTCTTACTTGTAGGTTAGTTCCATTGCTGCTTTCAGGATTCTTTCCTCATCTTCTATCACTGATTCGTTCCTCTGTTTAGTTCATCCTCATTGTTATGGCATCCATTCAAGTTTGCATCTCAGTATAGTATTTGTAATTTCAGCCTGACTAGATTTTAGTTCTTTTATCTCTGCAGGAAGGGGTTCTCTAGTGTCTTCTATGCTTTTATCAAGCCCCACCTGTATTTTTGTAATTGTTGTTTTAAATTCTAATTTAGACATCTTACTTATATCTGTACTGATTAAATCCCTAGCTATTACTTCTACCTCTTGTTCTTTTGTTTAGGGTGAATTCCTCTGTTTTATAATCATTTTTCCCAGAAAAAAAAAGAGCTAAATCCTAGGTGTGTTTTGATCTGCCTGTTAAAAGAAAGATCCAAAAAAAATAACAGCAAAATATATATATTAAAATTTTTAAATTATAAACATAAAAAGCAACTTAGATCCTATTTCCTATAGAACTGAAGCTTTGCAGCACTATGATCAGTAGACTTGGTGTGTGTGAGATGTTAGTGCTCGTCTTCCGAGCGAAGGACCTGTTGCACTGCTTCTCAGGCCCACTTGCCCTGGTAGAGATGCACCTGCAGTGTGCCAGCAGGGTGGGGCTTGTTATATGCAGCTCCAGTCGCCACTTGGTGGTGCTGTTTAACTCACTGAGATAGGACAGTGTTGATGGTGGGTAGAGCTGGGGGTTAATGGTTTCACCCTGCTCTCTCCTCTGTGGAGTGGAGAGTTCCTACCCACTACTCTTCAGGAAGCCCTCATAGAGGAGCAAGCAATCACCCCTCTTGTGTCCCCAGCTTCTGTCAGACCCCTGCCTTCACTTTGCCTGTGTCTGAGGTATTCTTTCTCAGGTGCGGGGATGAGTTTCTAAACTCCAAATTTTAAGGTCTCAGTGCACCTCCTGTGCTGATCCTTTGGAGGTGGGTCTTGGTGAGCTTTTCCCAACCAGTCCCAGGAAAGTGATGACATGACCCTGCAGTGGTTTGGAGTTTATGGCAAAGTGGAGCAGGAAGCTAGTATCAAGAATCGCTGCCCACAGTCTGTGACCTGCTCCTGTGCCTGGGAACAGTGCAGCATGTTTGTGCCACTCATTTTTCTGTCCCCAACGAAGCCTTGCTGCCACTCCCAAATGTACTCGGAGCAGGAGAACCATTCCTCCCTGCGTGACCACACTGCCTGCTCCAGGTCTCCACTCTCCTTCCCACAGGAGCACCTCTAAGTCAGGCACAATACCAACAGTGGCAGACTTCTAAAACTTCATGGCACAAAAACAGACACATAGACCAATGGAACAGAATTGAGAACTCAGAAGTGGACCCAAAAGTATACAGCCAACTGATCTTTGACAAAGCAGGAAAGAATATCCAATGGAAAAAAGACAGCCTTTTTAACAGATGGTGTTGGGAGAATTGGACAGCAACATGCAGAAGAATGAAACTAGATCATTTTCTCACACCATGCACAAAAATAAACTCCAAATGGATAAAGGACCTNTAAAACTTCAGAGTTTGCTCTCTTCTGCTTATAATACCTTGCAATAGTCTCTGTAAGCAGGGATCCCTCCCCTCTGCAGCATCTGCAGTACCCAGTTCTTATCTCTCCCAGATCAATGCTCCACAATTCCTACCTGCCACGATTCTACTCGTAGACTTGAAGTTTTGTTCTTTCAGTCATAAGATTGATATCTTGGGTGTTGAGAAAAATTTGATATTTATCTAGCTGTGTTTGAGGGATAAGAGATGACTAGGGTTCCCCTACTCTTCCACCATCTTAACTCTTCCTCATGGAAAGCTTTTAAATACAGATATCTGGTCCTCACCCTGTGATATGTTCTGGGAGAAGGATCTAGGCTATTAGATTTATTAAAGACTCTAGGTAATTGTGATGCCTAGCCAGGTTTGGAAACCACTGATCTGGTGAAGCCTCCTTGACTTCCAGATGCACATAAACCTAGGTGAAGTGACACTGAGCCTGAGGTTGGCAGGGCTAGCACCAAAACCCTATGCTTCTGAAGTACACTCTTCAGTGCATCTGTGTTAAATCACACAAACACAGATAGTCTTTTCAGCTGCCTATTTGACTGATATTTTAAATGATCTTTCATATTTATAGGAGGTCATAGACTAGTGAAGGAAAAGATATCTAATTGAAACCAAAGATTTAAAAGACTGCTATGAGAATCTGGCGAAATGATATTTTAATGTTTCATAGACTGTGAAATGGTAAATCAATATACATGTAATAAGGTACATGAAGGAGGGTAAAGTTCTCACATAAAAAAATTCAAGTAAGAGGAAAAATATTACCGTTGAAATGAACTTAATGGTAAATTGAAATTTCTCCAACCTTTTTCCATCTCAGAGAGTCACAGTGTACAGTTGTGCAGGATGATCTATAGGTGCTTTTTTATCTGTAGTTTGTGTTATTCTCTAATGCTTGTGGATCAAACATTGAAACTTTCAAGCTCTTCTAATCATTTGCTGCTTAAGTACTCTGAATCCCAATTGTATCATTTGCTAAAATTGGCGATTAAAAAATATTACAAAAATTTGTCCTGGCTTTAATATTTTATAATTTTTTTTCTCTCTGCTGACTTTGTAAATCTCTTTACCATCTTGATTTCTCTTGTTTTCTGATTATGCTTTGCGACTTTCCCCATTTTCATCTCATTTCCTATTTTGTTTTTTAATTCAGTAAATATTAAGTATCTTTTTATCTATGTTATTCTGCTAATAACTTGGGATATAAAAATGAAGAGTACAATGTTTTTGATAAAGAATTCATACAGTAGGTAGGAAGAAAGCCACATAATAAGCACAACATTGATTGGTTGATAAAGGCTAATGTAGTGACATAAGGTGTCATATAAGCATATGAGAGAAAGGTTAATTGTTCCATGGGGATAGAAGATACATGGGGATGTAGTTAAAATTTATGGAGGTTAGGAGAGTTGAGTTGCATGTATAGAATGAGTAAGAGATATTGGGAAAGCATTCCAGGTGACATATGGATAAAAGTGTGGAAATGCCTAGTGTGTTCAGGGAATAACCACTAAATCTAGAGTGGGAATTACAGTTTGGTATAGAGGGTGGGGTACTTGGATTAGAAAAAGAAAATTAGAAGGAAGCCTCTGATAGGGTGAGAGAAGCATGGTAAGATGTGGATTTTAGAAAGATTGTTGTGACAGCAATGTGGTTGTGTTAAAGGGGGCTAAAATGAAGAGGGAAGCCAATCTGGAGGGATTGTAAATAATTCTGGCCATAGATGAAGACAATCAGAAGACAGTGACATTACAGTTAGAAAGAAAGGGGGATATAAGAGAGGTGATATGAGAGATTTTAACAAGTTTCTACCTGAAATGAAATTAGCATATCCATTAACAACAAAGAAGCAAAGCTGCCTGTAGTTTTAGGATTTTTTCCCTTTCTCTTTCTTTTTGCCTCCCTTCCTCCTTTGGTTTTAATTTATTTCAAGCCTTTCCTTTTTGTGGAGGGATAATATTAATGCAAGTTTCTAAAGGATCATTCACTATGCAGGGCCCTAGACCATCTGCTTTCTGTTTCTATCTTATTTTTTCTCCTCTCCGGCATACTGATTCCATTGCTCTTGCTTAAATGTCCTGAACATATAAGGGACTCTACATTTGCTATTTCTTCTAATTCAAATGCCCTTCCATCATATATTTACATGGCTCAGCTTTCACTTCATACAAGCTGACAATAAAAGGGCAAATCCCCTCCCATTGCTAGAATATGAAGTACTATCCATTTTCTTTCTTCTTTAGTTACTTAATGTCATGTTGGGGTTTGAGTGTCCCTCCAGAGGAAGAGCTTGTTCTCTACTCGAATGGATTCCCAGGGGCTTTTTTCAAAAGGAGCAAAAGGGGCCTGAGGCGGGGGTATCTGAACATTAAGGTAACAGCAGATACTTTCTTTACCTTTGTACATAGTATTTTTATACTTTATCCTCACCACCTCAGGCTTTTACATGGAATCCACCAAATGGAGAGGGTTTTCTGTTCCTTCCTAGAGTGGTAAGGGTTGGAGAAAGTATGTTTTTAAGGAAATGTAAATTTAATAGCAAGTTCCTCTTTAACAATAACAACAACAACAACTAAAAACCTCTACAAACCTTCCCTGGTTGTTAGATATGCTCCTTCTGTCCCCTGATCTGCTATATTTTACTTTCTTCCTGACCTCTTACGTGTATACGTGAGTTGTTTATTGTATGTTTCCATGTATTATGGAAAGATTTTTATGTCCAACTCCTAGAATACTATGTGGTTCATAGTAAGAATTCAGTAAATATTTTGTAAAGAATACCTGTGTAAGATGGATTTAACTGAGAGCCTGGTTAGAGTATTTATTTGTAATCATGAATCCTTATAGGAAGACAATGTTAGGATTACTTCCTGGAATTCCAGGTCTAAGAGAATAGGTTTTGCTTTCTTGGCCACTTACAGTTTTCTTGTTGTTGTTCTTGCTTTTTTCATTCTTTAAATGTACCTGTATCAGAAAGATAACATGTATCAATGAGCAACAAGTCTGGGGTCTTACTGAGTATAACTCATGAAATATTTATTAATTGATTGGTTGATAATTTTGCTTAAACCTCAAGGTATGAATGTGTGTGTGTGTGCGCGCGCGCGCGTGCACGCATGCATGTGTGTGTTTATTTATGAATTTGTTGCTAAATGGGAAGAAGGAAATAGTGTACTGGGAAGAGCTATTTCCAAAGAAACAGCTGTGTCTGGTTCTTCAAGAATTTATTGACATATTTGATGAAAAGGGCTTATAAAAAGCACTTGCAACTTCTTGGTTCAACGAGGATTTTTGAGCAATATGCGAGACCCTGTGGGGAGCAGGGTACTGAATCCCTTATATTAGAGGATTTACGGTCTAGTCACACATGCAGACTGTATGGTCACCCTGGGCTGTACCACAAGGCAGAGGGTATTAAGTGTTACCACAGGAAAATGAAACAGGAAACTGGAGAACGAGGCACAAACTAATAGAGGTGACTATGTGATTATGAGACTTATTAGCGAAGGGATGCCAATAGAGAAGTGATAAGAACGTTTTAGGTTAGGGAAGGCTTCAGAGGGAAGGGGAGGGGAAGAAGAAAATGTGGCACCCATTCCAAACGGGAGAATTACGGTTTCCTGTGTGCTCTACTTCCTGTCAGTCAGACAGAAGCATCTTTCTTCAAGCCTCCCCCTTGTCAAATGAGGAATAACCCTAGAGGATATGCAAATGGCTCCTTAAGTTCTCTAACCTCTTCCAAGGTTTCTTGTAGTTGATTATAGAAGAGGTCGTAGGCTAGGTTATTTGCTGTCTACTATGGAAGTAAACTAAGAACCTATGCAGCTATATAATGGTATAAGGAGTTGTTTGGGGACTTTTGACATTGTCCAGCAGTTCCTAGTAAGGAATTCATGTGGGCCCGAGTCCCTTTGAAGCCAGGAAAGCCCTAGGAAGGACCTGGATTTGTTTGCCAGTTTACCACTCCCCCAGGCCTCAGTGTGAGAAAGGTTATCATTCCCTGGCTTTCAAGGTTTTCTCTGAGAAAGATCTTTTTCTTTGTTCTATTTATGCATCAGGCCCTAACAAAAGCACTCAGTACCCCAGTTATGGAACAGTGACACTCCAGCCACAGCACATAGGTAGCTGAGTGAGTCAGGCTGGCATGGACTCACTTATGGCCTAATTATAGAAAATAAAAAAGATTGCTTTAGATTTATGAAAACTGGAAGGTTGTGTTGCTGCACATGAACAGAAAAATCCTTGCTTCCAGTAACGTGTGTTCTCAGTTTAACATGAAGACAGAAAGTGAGCTTCACTATAGACTTGCCTTTCTAAGGGAAATAATGCTTTCTTTCTTTAGCCTCTTGCTTCAATGAATTAAAGCAATGAGTGGGCAATGAGGGTATGAAAAAGAGGGTGGACACAGTGGTGCTGTCACTGAATTAGCTTCTGTCTACAGGGAAGGCTGTTGCTTTCAGTGTATTCCTCAAAGGGAAAATAATTGTGAACTCAATCAAGTTTAAATATTACCTTGTAGTAGAATTAGTAATAAGGAAATGGACTTGAGTCACAGCACTGAGGGCTTGGGCAAGACCCCGTGTTTAGGAATGATCTGATACATTGTGTCCTGAGTTCATCTGTGTATTTGCAAACAGAAAAGAAGTGGTTGGAGAGAATGCTGATCCTAATAGTAGCATAAAGAGGAAAGTGCATGAATAATGCAGTATGCGTGTGTATGGTGGAGGCAGGCATATCCACATGTATAGGTCTGTTTAACAGACCAGTTAGAGTATAGGTGCTAACAGCAAACTTCTTGAGCTCAAAAATTTTCACTTCTTAGCCATAGGCCTTAGGCAAATTACTTAGCTTCTTTAAGCTTCTCTTAGGCTCTCTGAGTTTGTTATTCTCCCATCTGTAAAGTTGGGATAATAACAGTACAAATCTCATGAGGGTTTTTGAGTATTAAGATAATTCATATACTCAGCCTCTAATAAAGGCTCAATAAATGGGAATCATTATGATGAGTAAATGTAACTACTGCAGCTGACATTACTAGTTACTAAGTAAGGGTGTCAGTATAGTGAATGGATTTGGTGAGCAGAGCAGTGAAGGTACTTATTTTCCTTTACTTTCTTTCCCGTAACTAATAGCACCATTAATGATAATACAGTTCCCAATAATTTTGAACCTACTATATGTTGGACAGAATTCTAGAATTTCTTTTAATAAAACTTTTTATTTTAGAACAGTCTTGACTTCATAGAAAAGTTGCAAAGAATGTATGGAGCTCTCATATACCTCTCCCCCCCCCACCACCCATATATCCTTATTATTAACAAATTTCATTAATACAGTGCATTTGTCACAATTAACGAACACTGTATTGACACAATTGTTGTTGAATAAAGTCCATATTTTACTCAAGCTTTCCCTTTTTTTAACCTAATGTCCTTTTTTTTGTTCCAGGATCCCACCCAGGATACTGCCTTACATATCACCACCATCATGTCTCCATAGCCCTCTTCTCGACTCTGGCAGTGTCTCAGACCTTTCCTGCTTTTGATTAACTTGACAGTTTTGAGGAGTACTGATCAGGTATTTTCTAGAATGTTTTTCTGTTTGTGTTTGCCTGACATTTTCTCATGATTAGACTGGGGTTACGGGTTTTGGGAAGATGACCACAGAAGTAAAGTGTCATTCTCATCATATATCAAGAGTACGTAGTACATATATCAAGCACGACTTACACTGTTGATGTTACTTTGATTTCCTGGTAGTGTTTGCCAGGTTTCTCCATCTTGTTACTCATTCCCCTTCCCCTTATTCCATTCTGTATTCTTTTTTTTTTTTTTTTTTAATTCTTAATGTTTATTTTTGAGAGAGAGAGACAGAGCATGAGAAGACGAGGGGCAGAGAGAGAAAGAGAGACAGAGAGACAGAGAGACAGAATCTGAAGCAGGCTCCAGGCTCTGAGATGTCAGCACAGAGCCCAATGTGGGGCTCAAACCCACAAACCACGAGATCATGACCTGAACCCAAGTCAGATGCTTAGCTGACTGAGCCACCAGGTGCCCCCCATTTTGTATTCTTTTAAAGAAAGTTACTATGTATAGTTTATGCTTAAGGAATAGGGGATTAAACTCTACATCTTTGAGGACTGATTATCTACATAAATTATTTGGAAATCTGTACAGGAGATTTGTCTATTCTCTCCCTCCCCCATTTACTTATGTATTCATTTTTTAATTTATATTAATATGGGTAGTATGGGCATTTTAATGATATTAATTCTTCTAGTCCATGAGCACAAAATATCTTTGTTTACTTGTGTCTTCTTTTATTTCTTTCATCACTGTTTTATAGTTTTCTGTGTAAAAGTCTTTCACCTCCTTGGTTAAATTTATTCCAAGTATTTTATCTTTATGATGCTGTTGTAAAAGAAATTGTCTTAATTTCTCTTTCTGATTGTTCATTGTTAGTGTTTGGAAATACAACTGTTTGTTCTATATTGATTTTATATCTTGCAACTTTACTAAGTCTATTTATTAATCCTAACAGCTCTTTGGTGGAGTCTTTAAGGTTTCCTTGTATAGTATCATGTCATCTGCAAATACAGACAATTTTACTTCTTCCTTTATGATTTAGATACCTTTATTTCTTTTTCTTGCATAATCATCCTGGCTAGGACTTCAGTAGTATGTAGAATAAAAGTGACAGAAGTGGGAATCCTTTTCTTGTTCCTGATCATAGAAGAAATGCTTTCAGCTTTTCATCATTGAAAGAGATATAAATTATAGGTTTGTCATATATGGCTTTAGGATACTCTCTTTAAGTGCCAGTGTTCTCTAATGCTCCATCTTCAGGTCTTCTTTACTTTCTCTACATACTCCAGGGCGGTTTTATAATATCAGCAACTGTCTAATTCTTCTGGCTTTGATTTCTATTCCAAGTGTCAGATTCTATTTATAGCTATAAGAGACATCTTCAAATCAAATTCAGTATCTTTAAAATTGAATTCATTGTCCAAATTCTCTTCCCAATATCTTCCTATATTTCTTATCTCACTTATGAGTTTTTCCCATGTAGTTTCCCATATTTAAAACATTAAATTCAGTATATGTCCAATTCTTCTCATTACCATTACCTGTTCCCAATATCTATTGTTTATAAAATCCTATAGAATTTATACTTGGAAGATTTCTCAATCCAGCCCTATTCACTGTCCCCATATGGGTGTTTATTATAAGTCCCAGTCTCACTGGGTATCCTAGATAAATGCTGTAGGCTTCTAAATAGAATTCCTGGGTACAGAGTCTTCTGCCTTTAGTATATTCTACATACTGATGGCATAGTGATTTTACCATATCAGAACTCTACATCTAGCCTACATTCCTAGAACTGTTAAATGTCTTAATCTGATACATGATGGCATGGTATGAAAGTTACTTCCAACTCTGGATCCCATTTGACCTCTACAGGTTTTTCCAATGCCATTTCTCCCTTTCACCACATCTTAAAATTAAAGCTACATATAACTTATTACTACTAGTGAACATATGTTCTTTTGTTATTTTGAGATATTTGGACATATCTGGAAGAATTTCTGCCTAAGAAATATTCACCTTCCTCTGCTTCAGAAGATTTTCTTTTATTTTTTTGTCACCTCACATACATACCAACTAGTGTTTACTGAGAGCCTACAGTATGCAAAGAACTCTGGCAGCTAATGTAATTTAATCTTTGTGCTATCAGCAAATTTCTCTATTCTAAGCATTTTGCTATTTTTACTTTCTCTAAAAATATAAACATTTCTAGGAAAATAGAATATTAAGTATTTTTATACATTAGTGAGATTTAATTCATCAAATTGTTTTATCCAATAACAGGAAGGTCATGTGGGAAGAAGAAATAGTGACGAGAAGGAAGAGGGGATCAAAGAAAAAGGAAATCAGAATTGATAGAGTAAATAGCCTGTTAAAATTTTTTCTAACCTTGAAAGAAATACCATTCTATAAGTAGGTCTACCCTTAGCTGGATGATAGCAAGAGAAGAAATTGTCAAGGCACAAATAAGGCTGAGCATCCCTAAGCTGGATCTGATTGTTCTCAGGGATGTATGGTATGCCAAAAGTAACAAAAGTCTAGAGTTTTAAGGGAAAAAAGAGCAAAATTTATAAAGTTTGAAACTTACAATTCTTTAAATATGGTTTTGTGGTCAAGATTCCTCTGTGTATAGGGAGCCCTTTAGATAAATGTCAGGGTTAGGGTGAAGAATCAGACAATATGGAGGGTCCCAGGTATCTCTGGAGAGAGTATGCAATTTCAGGTGTGCTGTGTAGGAAACAGGAAGATGTGGAAGGCAGGCTATGTTTGATTGGAATGGACCATAGGGATAATGTAATTCAGCCCCTTCATTTTGCATATGGAGAAACTGAGACCTTAGAATATTATATTTCTTGAGCAGATCTCAGCCTTCCTGCTACAAGTGAGATAGGGAACTCCTTCAATCTGTTCTGTTTTTCTGCAGATAAAATTAATACCAGGATATTGCATAGAAAATGATAACAATAGCTTACATTTGTATGGAGCTTTGTTTATAAAATTCTGGGCACACTATTATCACAGAGTGCATACTGTTTCTGCTTTTGAGACACTTACTAATGTGTGACCATATAATTTATTATCCAAACCAGGACACTTATGGGAATGAAAGGGGAAGCTATAAATAATTATGTAGGAACAACAGGCATAAACTGGGAGGGTTCCAAGAACCTTGGATATGTGGTCACCTGATTATTAATTCATCTAATTGCAGAATCACCAAGGCCAAACTATAAGTTAGGTTAAAATGTGAAACAGTTTGTGAGTTATAATGGGTCAAAAGATGAAAGTCTTGAAGACGGCAGCACTAGCGTTGTGGTTATACAGGAGGACCAAGGATTAATTGCCCCTGAAATCAATGGGACCAAAGATTTATGGTTCTCCAAATGAAATGGATAATACAGAGACACAGAACCTGTAAAAGCAAATCTCAGCTCAGCCAGAGAAGAGAAAGATAAGAAGTTGAACTGTGTACGTTAACTTAATACTTATTATTATTAAAGACAATACATAAGTATAAACAAAAACCACACCTATCCCTTTTCAGAATATGTTTCTTAAAACACTTTAACCAAGCTGAAGGTAATGTACATGCACTTACACATACACCCTCAAAATCTCAAATGAGATAACTGAATCATAAGTATATAAAATACTGTACCATAATGGGGTTAAATGAATACAGAATACACTCCAAGTTAAGGGTTCTGCATTTCTTAAGTTTTCTAAACATGATGTGTCTTACTCTGAGGTTAACTGGAAAGTCAGGAAATCACAGCAGATCATATTTATTTTGTGCATAACATTACATTTACGTTTCCTTGGTTCTCACCTCTTTTGGCTTAATACTCAGTTCACATTATTCATTGAGGAGAAATGGAATCTTGTACTAGTTGCTTGTAGTTCTATTCTACTGTGAGGACAAATGGTCAAAAAATGTGTGTGTTTAAAAATGAACAGTTTTATATATATTGTCATTAATAGTATCTTATATATGTGTAACATTTTATAATACAAATGCTTTCATGTCCATTAGCTTATTCAAATGGCACACAGAAATCCTTGGAGAGAGGTGATATTATCCCCCTTTTAAGGAGAAAGAATCTTAGGCTGAGAGCTACTGACCTGGTTGGAACCAGGATGTATCTCTTATCTTATATGTTTGCAGTAGGATTTCCAGAAAAGTCTATGGCTGGCTCATGGTTCCAGTTTCTCCCAGAAAGCTCCAGCTCCTAGGCTTTGTTAAAACTTCTTCCTCTCTTTGCCTTCCAATCCTATGAAGTGATAAAGGCTTCCTGTTCTTCTTAATCTCTGGATTGTTTCATGGTCCCCTCTTTAACCTTTTAGCACTTCCAACGTATTTGAAAATAGAGTCCCAGAGTTTGATTTCTATGCCTACATCCTGATTATTCACAGTACTTTTACATATATCAACTCTCTAATCTATATATCAGTTCTATGAAGTAGACACTATTATTTTGCCTGTTTTAGAAATTAAGGTACTAAGACATAAGTTGTTTGTTCAAAGTTCAACAAAAAGTAGTGGCCTGAACCTAAACTCTTAAACACTACATCACATTAGCTCTCGTTAAAAGCAAGGCATTCACCCTTGACTCCAAACATTTCTAACTGACGAATTCTTCCCTGAACTCTGAGCTCAGGGTCATTGACGTCCTTCCAAATGTATCTGGTGATGCTTCTATTTTTAGCAGGGCAAGTGGCCAAAGTACTGCTTGCATTACCTTCATGAACCCCTGAGATCCATTTTGCTGTCTCCTTTTTATGATTTTTTCTTCTCCTCTTCTCCTTCTACAGACCTCCTACTAGAGTCACTCACTGGGTTCTCTTGGGTTAGTATACTCAGTGTATCCATAGGTTGTCACCCATTTTGCTTTTGCTGTCTATTTCATTTCTGCCCTCTGCCAGTTCCATTGGTGCATAAGGACAGGTCAGAGATACATTCCATAAGAACACATTAGTGATTCTAATGATGAATCGAATCTTCAAGAATAAGAGAAGAGCTCTGCCATCTTTCCCAGTACAACATTTTAATAAATATGTACTGGCTCTCCACTTAAGATTCTAGAATATACCATGTAATTTTAGACTTATTATAAGTACGTATATTAATTTCTATTTTTTTCCCTTACTGTCTTGTCCTTTCCTTCATTCTCCTTCAAATTCTTACTTCTCTTGAAAGGCAAGGTCTTCTTAAATGCTATCTATTCTGATAATCTTCTGTAACTCTGCCCCCCACCTCCTTATCTCTGTCCTAGATAGAATAAACCACCTCTTACCTTTTGGTTCCATATCACCCTGTTCACCCCTCAGATCCAGTTCTCAGTGAATGCATGCCTGTGTCCCAAATAAACCTGACAGTAGAGACACTGTCTTTACTTTTGTGTTTCCAATCATCTAATACATATTCAGCAAATTTTGGAATTGAATCAGAGCAAGCAATTCTGTTGACTTCTGCACTAACAAATCTAGATTTGTTGATGACAAGTAAGCAACATTTAGTGAATGCTAAGCAGGTGAAACCATCTTCCTTATAAATTTGGTTTGTGCTATTTTAATATGATATGTTATAAAATGGGAGATTTGGTGATATTTGTAACTAATTTGTATCCAAGATGCTAAGTTCTAACCCAAAATTGTGGAGGGGGGGTGGCAATGGACAAATTTAATTGAATTTATCTTTTTCTCATTTCTTTTTTTTTACATTAAAAAATTACAGTTTAATCAAATTACAGTTACCCAGTTGTAAGAAATAATATAGAGTTCACATTTATAAATTCCACAATGTAAGATCCATTCCACTGTATGAGATTATTCAGTATTTGCTTCCTGTTTGTCTGGATTATTTTACTGAGCATAATGTCCTATAGGTTCATCTTGTTGTCACAAGTTACAGAATATTTTTTACAGGTGGACAGTATTCCATTGTGTATATATGCCACATTTTGTTTATCCATTCATCCTTGGATAGACACTTAGATTGTTCCTGTAACTTTGCTATTATAAATAATGCTACCATGAACATGGAGGGTGCAGATTTTAAGACACTGATTTATTTCCTTTTTCTTATTTCTTGTAGACAACCACCTCACAATATTATTGTGAGGAAAGATGACTGAATGATAGAATATTTTTTATAAATATAACTAAATTCCTATGAAATATTCAATAATGGAGGATAGGCATTACGGAATTAGCAATAAGCTATAAATAGTTTTTTTTTTTTAATTGGTACTGTTTAATGTGCGAAGAGTTTACAGTTTTGGTGGCAGGGAAAAGTAATCAGCATGTGCAGTCTTAGTGTATGTCCACATAGGCTGGGGATTACATGTGTGACTACCACAAGATGGTTAATTTCCTATGTATGTATTATAAGGGCCATTTGCCAAATAGTTAAATGGTTTACTGATGGGGTAATATGAGTTAATCATTGAGAAGTTTGCAATTTCCAGACCAATACATTCCCACTCTTACTACCATTAATAGTTTATGATGTTGATCATTTACCAAAGTGTTTTAGTAGCTAGCCAGATCCATTGTAGTAACAAAAAAGAACTATTTATTTGTTGACTTGGTTACTTACTTATGGTGGGTCATGCAGGTAATTCAAAGAGCACAATCAAAGGATTATAGCCAATAATAGTGACTGGGTCATATTGTTCTCTAGTTTTAGGCCCGTAAGTAGCAGCGTTCTTTTTCATGCTTTCTCTGGCTTACATGATGGCCAGAGAGCCAATTCTTTTCCTTTTTAAATTTTCAAAGCTATATCTCTATCTGACATGGTCTGTGGTCTCTTTGCCATTAATTTGTGTTAAAGTGAAAACTTTAGGCCCATGATGTCTTTTAAAAAGCATCCAAGTGATTTGGCTACAAGTATAGCAAGAGTGCTGAAGAAGAATTTCTTGTAATCTGTGAAAATTAAGATTTTTGTTGGCTGGAAGTGAGAGAGCACTCAAAAAAGAAATGTATGAGAGATCATATTTTAAAGCTCAGCAGGATTTTAGACATGTAGAGGAGGCCTTTTGCAAAGGACATCATAAAGGACAATATAAACATTGCTACAGCTGGAAAGAAATAACCACCAATTGTACAAACACAGGCTACACTGACTCTGATCAGTACATCATGGGACTTCACAACATCTGAAAAGAATGAAATAACAGCCAGGGTAAAGAAATTAGGAAGAAGAAATGCATCTCCATAGAGACTACAAATGAAGCATGCCCAAACATACATATAAATCCAAATCCAAATCCAAATTTATACATACATAGTTAGTGTTTGTTTTTATTAAAATGAGTGCATGCTATGTACATTACTCTGTAACTTGTTTTCCTCACTTAGTAGCCCGACATTCTTCAGGGCTGTGTGGCTACTCACCGAGGACAGCAGCATCTCTTCAGGTCTGATTGTCTCAGTCAGCTACTTTCATACAATCAAATGTGCTAGGCAGAATACTGGCCCCTAGAATTTGATTACTTCCTAATCCTTGGCCCTGCAAAAATGTTTTCTTACAGAGCAAATAAATAACTTTGCCAATATGATTAAGTTTTGGATTTAAAAACTTGAGATATAATTTACATACCATAAAATTCATCATTTTAAGTATATGATTCAGTAGTTTTTAGCATACTCACAGAGGTTTGCAACCAATACCACAATCAATTTTGGAACATTTTCATTATCCTAAAAAGATGCTCCATGTCCAGGAATAGTGATTTCTCATTTGTCTTCAATTCTCTCAGTCTTTTGAGACCAGTAATCTACTTTCTGTCTGTATAGAGTTGCCTGTACTGGACTTATACAGAAGTGAAATGTCTTATGTAATATCTTTTTTGACTGTTTTTTTTTTCATTTAGCATGATGTTTTATTTTTTATTTTTTATTTTTAAATAGTTTATTGTCAAGTTGGTTTCCATATAACACCCAGTGCTCATCCCAACAAGTGCCCTCCTCCATGCCCATCACCCCTTTCCCCTCTGCCCCACCNCTGCCTGACCTATTTCACTCAGCATAACACCCACTAGTTCCATCTACATTACTACAAATGGCCAGATTTCATTCTTTCTCATTGCCATGTAGTATTCCATTGTATAGATAAACCACATCTTCTTGATTCATCAGTTGATGGACACTTANAGCATGATGTTTTCAACATTTATCCATATTGTAGCATGTATCAGTACTTCATTTCTTTTTATTGCTAAATAAAATTCATTGTTTGGTCATACCATAGTTTATTTATCCATGTATCTGTTGATAGAGATTTGAATTGTTTCCACTTCATAGCTGTAATGACTAATGCTGTCTGAACATTCATGAACAAGTTTTTGTGTGACAGTTCTTATTTTTCTAGGGTTTAGCCTAAGAATAGAATTGCTGAGTCATATCATAACCATGTTTATGTCAAACTGTTTTCCAAAGAGAGTGCACCATTCACATTACCACCAGCAAAGTATGAACTAACTAAAGAGATTTCCTCAGTCTGAGGATTCCTTTCTGAGAAATGATGATAGCATCTTGAGCTGAAAGGAGGAGTAACACAAAGCATTTAACAGAGATTCCATTTGGGGAAATGTATCACTGACAGTAAATACATTTTGAAGCCTGATTTTATTACATTCTTAGTATGGATCAAAAACTATGAAATAATGATGCAGTTGTCCCTCAGAATTGCTCTGTTTATTTCTACACAGACCATAGAAAAGTAGCATGTAGACAAAATATTTCATTTTAGTTAGTGTTTAAAGGCAGCTTGACATTTTTCCAAGTTGAACATGAGTTTTTTTAATTTTAGATAACTCCTCACCCTGATCAGAAACATAACTCCCCACCTTATTCTCGTTGATTTTGTAGAATAACCAACCAATCTTTAATTTGCCCAATAGTGACTCTAATACATGCACCCCATTCATGGAATTATTTTATGAATATTCTAAACGTATTAAAATGTTTTTGCATGAGCTTATTTCATATACTATTTCTAATGTGAAAAACCATGCCACAAATTCTTGCCACAAAAAATCAAATATTATTTTTTATATTATTTTTTTCTAGAAGTGCTTTCTCAACTGTTTATTGCACATGGTAATTATATAGCTCATTAATGATATGTTATAGACATTCATGGAAAGAATCATTCTGGGTTGAGTTCTGTTTGCTCACTCAGGGATTTGGGTGAATGTTAAATTTTGCTACTTTAACTGTAGCTAGGAAAATGAGTGTTATTTTGCAAATGAATTTGTAAAGTTAGAACTGTTGATATTTTGATGCACACTGGTCAAGCAGAATAGTGTTGAAATTTGATTGCTTTATGACTAAACATTCATGACATAAACACAAGCACAAAAATTACATAATTGACTTTTTTCATAAAATTAAATAAAATGAATCAATATGGATAGAAATTAATTAAGACTGTGAGGTACTTTAAACAGTTTTAGTGCTGTTCAATCTCATTGTACTCTAGTTATATCATGTATATATGAATTCAATGTGAACTTAAGCCTTCCTAGAAAAATTTATTCAAAAACATACTCACTAATAAACTAGGCTATTCCACTGTACTGAAGGTGTAGCTTTATTTTCAGGTTTCACTAAGAAGCTAAGATTCTTTCTAGTGGAAGATGTACCTTATATGAGACCAAGAGAAAAATATCCTAATTAAACTGATATAATGCTTTCTCATTGCTTGGAATTTTAATTTTGTGTTTCATAAAAGACCTATTTTAGATTAATTCACACATGTTTTAAAAATTACTCTTGGGGGTGAAATAAGCCAAACAGAGAAGTACAGATACCATATGTTTGCACGTATGGGTGAATTAGGAGGAACTTAATTGAGGACCATGGGGGAGAAGAAGAGGAAAAATAGTGGGGGAGAGGGAGGGAGGCAAACCATGAGAGACTCTTGAATACCAGAAAAAACTGAGGGCTGAAGGGAGTAGGGGGAAAGGGACGGGGGGTGATGGGCATGGAGGGGGGCACTTGTGGGGATGAGTGCTGGGTGTTATATGGAAACCAAGTTGACAATAAACTATTTTTAAAAAATTACCCTTGGGGGCACCTGGGTCACTGTCACTTAAGCATCTGACTCTTGGTTTCGCCTTTGGTTATGATCTTACAGTTCATGGGTTTGAGCCCCATGTTGGGCTCTACACTGACAGTGCAGAGCCTGCTTGGGATTCTCTCTCTCCCTCTCTCTCTCTCTCTGCTCCTCTGCTCACACATGCTCTCTCTCTCTCTCAAAATAAATATACTTAAAATTACTCTTGAACACTCATGTAAAAAGAAAATATAAACAAAACACATTTATTATACTCTTCAGATATCTTTGCATTCAGAGGTCAGTTCCTCTGAATCACTCTTAAAATTCAGAATTGTCACACATATCATTTTTTGTGTCATCAATAATATTGGTATTATAGCTTTTCTTAAAACAGTATTCCAGTATCATCTCCAGTATTTTCTTCCTAATTGTGGACACTCAATATGCCAGTTTTGAAGTTGGCACATTCTTGTCTTGGAGATTTCAGTAAAAGGTATTTAGACAACAATCATCCCCTATCTGGCAGAGTTTATAAGAAACCACCTGTTAGAACAGATCCTGATTTCCAAAGTGTTAAAATATTAGAAAAGGTGTGTTTTAGAATCAATGAAGTATGATATTAATACTACTAAATTTGATTATAATTGCCATTATTTGTTTTTTTTAGTAGTTAGTACTTTATTTATTTATTTATTTATTTATTTATTTATTGAGAGAGAGAGCATGAGTGAGTGAGGGACAGAGACAGAGAAGGAGAAAGAAAGGGAGACAGAGGGCAGAGCCTGAAACAGGGCCCAAGCTCATCCAAAGCAGAGTTCAAGCTCATTAAGGGCTTGAGCTTACCTAAAGTGGGCTCAAGCTCACCCAGTGTGGGGCTCAAAATTGTGAACGGTGAGATCATGACCTGACCCAAAGTTGGATGCTTAACTAACTGAGCACTCCAGGCAACCCTATAATTGCAATAATTTAAAAATTGTGGCTTACCTGCATGCCACATTTGTTATCATACTCTTTGGAACTCCTGTGAGTAAGACCCTGCCATATAAATGTAAAGAAATGCCCATGCAAGAAGAAGCTTATTTGCAAAACAACCTGCATTTTAGGGTTTCAGCTTATGACTAATTGAGAGTCATATCACATATCCTTACAGGGAACTAGTGACCTACGAAAGTGGGAGGGAGTTCTAGGGATTCAGAGACATTCAGGAATAAGTAAGAGTTTTCCTTTCTTGTACTCCATTGAAGAATCTAATTATAGGGTTTTATGTTATTTTTAAATCTCTAACTTCTGGATTTTGTCTCATTAATAAAAAAAATTCAATGGTTCTTACATGATTTAATTATGGGATTCCATATAATCTTAGCCTCACTGTTCTATTTTAGGTATTGACAAAAGAAACTTCCAGATGTTCAACAGATTTTGAATTTCATCAGCGTACCTAATTTGAAGGCATTATTTTCAAATCATGTCTTGCTTTATCCATAACATTTTAATTCTTAATGGCATGTGTCTTTAAATTGCCAGTCAAATGCACTGTGAGCTAGACTTTAAGTTCAACTGCCTCTGCAAAGGTAGTGATAGCACACTATACCTGCTTATAGATGTTTTTAAAAATTACTGTATTTTTTTGGTTACTCAAATATTTTTCACATTAGCTCTTAATCTTGTTTGCCTTTAAGAGAGTATACCTCTCTCAGTGGGCCCCCAAGTGCTCTTCAAAAGGATAGCACTATAGCTGACTCCTAAAAGAGACTGATTTTCAAATAATTATCTTCTTTTGAGAGATTTTTAGACTCTTTTCATTCCTCTCTTCCTTTAATGTTTAGTTCTTACTCGTATGAAGCTAAGACCTGTGTGTCCTTGGACGGCATTCACTCTGTGAGGGACTAATGAATAACTGGGATTCAGATTTATAAAATTAAACCAGAATCCAAATTATAAAATTTCATGAGTGTACCATTAGCATCCTTAAAATGATGTGCCACTCTGCTCTTTCTGAAACAAAAAAGTGGCCAAACTTGGTTAGTCACTTTTATTAATTTGAATTGGTCTAACAGTCTCCAAAATCTCACCGACTTATCACAATAAAATCTTATTTCTTGCTTATAAAAATTCTTAGGGTTTGCCCTCTGTTTGTGCCATGCCTTATGGAAGCCAGGTTCCTTCCATCTTGCAGCTGTATTTCTCTCTCATTCCTTGGAATCCTGTTCATTCAGACCATGCATGGGAGAATACAGTCACATGAGGTAGGATTTTGCCTATAAGTGTGTACATCTCTTTCATTCACTTTCTAGTGATCTGAAGTCAGTCACATCATTACACCTCACTGCACTGGAGAATGGAAAATGCATTTAGTTGTGTGTTCTGGAATAAGAGAACAATATGTGTAATGGTGAGCACCACCTAACGATTAGCCATACTCTCCAAATTTGTTGAAAATGTCCAAATGAAATATATTATTTATCATATATTAATATGAACATAGATTCAATATCTGAGGGGAAATTAGAATTAGATTGATAGTTCTTATCTCAGTTAAAAATAAAGGTCAACATGAAATATCTTGAGAGGATTCCACGTAATAAGTGCATCACTAAGGCAATACATGGTTTTGTTTATTATGTAGATTTATATTTTAAAATTTTTTTAAAGGGAAAACAATTTGAGAACAGATTTAGAGAACAACTCTAGGGAAAATGTTATGTAATGCCTGATTACCTCGTTGGGGGATTCCAGAATACTTGATTTTCATCATATTTGCTGTAATGCCTCCAAAAGGCATGTCTGGATTACACATGCATCCCCTGGAAGAGAGAAGTGACAGAAATATCAAATGTCTAACATAGTTTTTAAAAAGAGTTTTAAAAATGTTTTAAACTAGCGAAATGCTTTTTATCAAATTTACTTCAATCTCTCTGACATGATTAATTAAATACTGGCTATAAATAGTTTCCAGTACCCTGTTGTTAAGGAACCGTGAATAAAAACCCATGGTAGGTATTGTCCCCAGCGCTACATCCTGTCATACATCAGGATATACCTGATTTTCTCAGTCATTAGCTCAAGGAAGCAGGATTAAAAATTTATTTTCATATCAAGAGAAGCTTTTGGATTATACTGTACTCTTACTTACTTCTTGGGATTCAGGAATTTTCTTTGTTCATCTGTTCTGATTTATCTTTTGTTTCTCTTTCCCATTATTTTTGCTTGGATCATAGGGTAGAGTTGGAATAATGGTGAGGGCACAAGTAGACAGGCATATCATTTAAAAAATATTTGTTTACAAGAAAAATATCAGATGATTCCTCTGAATTTGTGACTAGCTTTTTTCTTCCCCTCACCTTTTTTAATGTTTGCTGTCTAGGTAAGATTGGCTTCCCAACTGGGCACATATTATCTACTAGGATTGATTGTCTTACTTCAAGGAAGGAAGCATCCTATTTTGTTCTTTTAGTTGAAGGTTTATGACCAAATTGATGATCGTCAGTCTTTGGAACTGTGGTTGATACTGAGAAAGTCTCACTGGAACATTTCCAGGCCATACTTACTTTGTCTTGGATAGTAATAGAAAGTGTTTTCCTATGACATCAGAACTGGAAAAAAAATGTAAACTGTTAGAAAGTATAAAGTTTGGGAATTAGACTCAATCAGCAGCAATTCTTTTTATGGAAAAGATGATTAATTTTGTATGCAAAGGTTCTTTTTTCTATTACTAGCCCATCTTATTGTTTGTAATTGAGTCTTCTTCAGGTTGAGCCTTTGTACCTCTAGGAGGTCTCCCTTAAGACACAGAGGATCACAGGAGAGATAGTAAGATCAGGCACTAAAAAAATTATTGGAAGAATATTATTTCTGGAAGAGATGAAATCAATCCATTGAATAATTGATACTCAACCAATTGATCTAAAAATACATGTGGTAGCTACACTTGCAGTGAGGGATAACATAATGTATAGAAATGTTAAATCACTATGTTGTACACTTGAAACATTGTGGGTCAACTATACTCAAATAAAAAAAATTAATTATATGAAAGAAAATAATAGTATTTTGGTAAGAGGAATGTGATTAAAATGTTATATTTTTAAAAAATCAACTATGTGCCTACCACTATGTTAGAATCTGGTTATACACAGATAATTGAAACATCGCCCCTGACTTCAAGGACTCACAGTTTAGTAGGCAAAACAAACAAGTAAACAAATAACTGGCATACAGTGCAAATGTTTCTAAAGTTTATGAAGTTTGTATCCTTGTCCCCATTTCACAGAAAGAACAATTGTTGTTGCCCAAAGAAGAGAATATTACTGGATTAGTGGTGGGCCCAGAAAGAGTAGACAGAAAAACAGTACAGTTGCTTGAAAATTAATAGGGCCTCAGTAAGTATTTATTCATGACTTCTACCTTGTGCTTACAAAGTCAGTTTTGCCTATCACTAATGGGATTGGAGAAAGATTTATAGGATTATATTTCAGTTTTCCACTTATAAATTACACATTATGATCCTATAGAATATAGTCAGAAATATTTACCAATCTGTAGAGCATGGACATTGGCCAATCAGAATGGACACAGCCATAGCACTTAAGCAGAATCCTGGAGATCCTGTGTTATGACAAGCAATATGCCTTTTTTTGGTTGGGTAGTAGGGATTGCTGGAATCCGGGGAATGGGGGAGCATAGGCATGAGGAACTAGGGTGTTGGTGACAGGTTTCAGATAGCAGATATTTGCTAACTTACACAAAAGTGTCCAATTTTTTTTATATTGATGTTTATTTATTTATTTTGAGGTACGGAGAGAGAGGAGAGAGAGAGAGAGAGAGAATGTGCAAACCTTTTCACAGAGGTGGGGGAGGGGCAGAGAGGAGAGACAGAATCCCAAGCAGTCTCTGCACCAGCAGTGCAGAGCTCCATGTGAGGACTCAAATTCACAAAACAATAGATCATGACCTGGCCGAGATCAAGAGTCTGAGGCCTAACTGACTGTACCACCCAGGGCCCCCAAGTGTTCAAATATTTTAACAACAGGTTTGGCCATTTTGGTTTGTAGGGGTGAATGTCAACCCAAGAATAGGTATGCTTCTGAGGAAAAGTAAGTGAAATTATGAAGTAGAAGAGTCAAAGTTATTGTGAAAATTGATGTACATTAAATTAAACTAGATTGTTTTTTGGAATCTGGATGATATGATTCTTGGGATTATTTAAAATTTAAGAATCAGCCACATTTTGTTATTAAGAACAATACAATACATCTGGTATTTTGCATTTCTACTCATTTATGGTCAAGTTCTGAATATCTGCAATATGTTAGGCCTGGAGAAGAGGGGGAAAGATGTGGTAGAAAACAATTACTATTTCTAACCACAAATAATTTAAATACAACAAAAGAGACAAGAATGTGCGTATATATCTGAAAAGTCAAATAATGTTAGAAGAGTTAAAGGAAAATTTAACATGACCACCACAAAAATAATATAAATATTATTGCTGCCCTAAATAAATGTGTATAGTTTTTGACTAGTGTAAGCATAGATGTGAGATTTTTGGCAACAGGAGAAGTTGAAGAAAACCTAATGATCAATGTGCGTCTTGCACTGAACCTAGAAGGAGAAGCAGTAGTTGAAACCACAGAAACTTTTTTTAATTAAAAAAACTTTTTAATGTTTGTTTATTTTTGAGAGAGAGAGAGACAAACAGATAGACAGAGTGCAATCAGGGGAGGTTTAGAGAGAGAGGGAGACACAGAATTTGCTGTAGGCTCCAAGCTCCAGGCTGTCAGCACAGAGTCTGACATAGAGTTCAAACCATGAACCCTGAAATCATGACCTGAGCCAAAATCAGATACTTCACCAACTGAGCCACCCAGATGGCCCCAAACCACAGAGCTCTTAAAACAGAGTGGACAGTGTGGAAATTACATAATTTGAAGACACCTGAGTAGACCATTATAACCAAGTGGCAGCATTAGTAATTGGGAATAGCACATTAAAAAGTTAGGAAAAAATAAAGACCAGATATTGGAACATTAGAATGCCTAACTAAGGAGTATGATACACAGACTATCCAGAAATTCTTAGAGGCTTTTGAGCAAAGACATGACAATAATTAAAAATTTATACCCTCAAATTACTAATATTCACTTGATAGGAAGGGCTCAGAATTCATTGCTTTTGGCATAAGAGTCAAAAGGTAGCATCAGAATCTAAACTAAATTTAAACTAAATTTCTTTTATCTATTGCATTATTTTATACAAAATATTTACAAGAAATAAAGTTGAAGGGTAGACTATATAAACAATAATTTCCCCCATTTTATAGAAGACTGACACGCATCTATGTGTTTGTATATATATGTATATAGAGAGAAACAGATTAAAAGATTAAATGAGTTCTATATCACACATTTAAGTCATCAAAGCACACAATTCAGTTATAAAAGAGCTTTTTGGGGGCGCCTGGTTGGCTCAGTCAGTTAAGTGTCTGATTTCGGCTCAGGTCATGATCTCACAGTTTGTGGGTTCCAGCCCTGCCTTAAGCTCTGTGCTGACAGCTCAGAGCCTGAAGCCTGCTTCAGATTTTGTATCTCTCTCTCCCTCTGCCCCTCTGCTGCTCAAGCGCAGTCTCTCTTTGTCTCAAAAATAAATAAATATTAAAAAAAAAAAAAAATAAAGAGCTTTTTGCCTGAACCCAGGTTTCTACATACTTGGCCAGAGATCTCTTTCTGGGTTTAAATTGTGTAGGCATTGGATCAGGACTTAAAATTCATTATTACTCATGCTATTAGAACAGAATCTTTAATTTTCTCTTCACCTGGCTCAGTGGGTAGTAAAACCTGGGGATAGAAAAATAGTAAAACCTGTAACCACCATTCCTAACCGCATGTGCCATATNCACAGTTTGTGGGTTCCAGCCCTGCCTTAAGCTCTGTGCTGACAGCTCAGAGCCTGAAGCCTGCTTCAGATTTTGTATCTCTCTCTCCCTCTGCCCCTCTGCTGCTCAAGCGCAGTCTCTCTTTGTCTCAAAAATAAATAAATATTAAAAAAAAAAAAAAATAAAGAGCTTTTTGCCTGAACCCAGGTTTCTACATACTTGGCCAGAGATCTCTTTCTGGGTTTAAATTGTGTAGGCATTGGATCAGGACTTAAAATTCATTATTACTCATGCTATTAGAACAGAATCTTTAATTTTCTCTTCACCTGGCTCAGTGGGTAGTAAAACCTGGGGATAGAAAAATAGTAAAACCTGTAACCACCATTCCTAACCGCATGTGCCATATGACTTCTTAGAAAGTTTCTCTGACCAAAAATAAACTCGCCAACTGTTTATTTAGAAGACAAAGTGTTAGTGTCTTTGTTTCTCAACAATTTTTATGAGTAATACAGTAAGAGAGCCCAAGGGCAAGAACAGCATATCTTGCATCATGGAGAGACAGTTCTAGCTTATGAAAATGTTCTAGAGAGAAAGGTGTTTCTTATCTTCCAGAACCCAAGAAATTAGGAGTTCTCTAAAGGTGGAATGAGCCTTCTCTTCTCCCCAAAACTGATAGGGCACACTGGTCTTTATGGCCAAGAGGCTTGGGAACAAGCCTGTCTTCTGGGAGCCCAGACAGGGGACTGAAAACTTGGCCATGTTACAATATTTTGCTGTATCCGTGCCACTTAAACATACATTAATAGCTGGACCTGAGTCTTAAGGTTTGTAGAGCTTTGGGGGAAGTACGCAGAGAAAACCAGTACCATAACTAAGGGACATAGCAGCCAGAAAGAAAAAAGAAGAAAACCCAGAAAAGGCAACTTCTTTTTAGCAGGATTATAAGAGGAGATAGCTCTTTTTGAGTAATAGCTCTGATGGTTAATTTTATGTGTCATCTTGACTGGGCCATGAGGTGCCCAGATATTTGGCTAAACGCTATTCTGGGTATACCTGTGAGGTTGTTTTGGATGAGATAAATACTTAGATCTGTAAACGGGGTGAAGCAGATTGCCCTCCCTCATGTGCGTGGACCTCATCCAATCATTTGAAGGCCTAAATAGCACAAAAGATTAGTTCTCCCCTGATTAAAAGAGAATTCCTCCTGACTAAATACTTTCAAACTGGGATGTGGACTTTTTTTTTATGCTTTTAGACTAGAACTGAAACATTGGCTCTTCCTGAGTCTCAAGCCTGCCAGCCTTCACACTTGAAACTATACCATCATGTCTCCTGGTTTTGTATGTGTGTGTCTGTGTCTGTGTTTTGTATCTTTGTACATCTTATGGTTTCTGTTTCCCTGAAGAACCTGGATCAATACAATAAACAGCACATGTTAAAAACAAGAAAACTAAGATGCAAAATTTTCTTTTATTTTAATTTTTGAGTAATTGAGTTGGAAAGGAGGTGACTATTGAGAACATAGCAACCTTAATACTGGTCTAAAGGGTGAAACATCTCACAACTATAGTGAAACATATAAAAAGAAGCAAATTATAAGGAAAAAGATAAGAATATTAGAGGATGTGTTCATGACACTTGATATGTAAAAAGTGCAAGTTGAAGGAGAGAAAAAAAAACAGCAATAGAAGAAAGACTCTAATTTCTTAAATAAATAAAATAAAATGATACTGAATTGAAGAAAGACTTGAGTTATCAAACTAAAAGAGCTCAATGAATTCTGGGAATAAGAAGAAAAGTAATAGGCCAACAGACACATGAAACGATGTTCAGCATCCCTCCTCATCAGGGAAATACAAATCAAAACCACACTGAGATACCACCTCACGCCAGTCAGAGTGGCTAAAATGAGCAAATCAGAGAACTCTAGATGCTGGCGAGGATGTGGAGAAACGGGCACCCTCCTACACTGTTGGTGGGAATGTAAACTGGTACAGCCCCTCTGGAAAACAGTGTGGAGGTTCCTCAGGAAACTAACAATAGAACTCCCCTATGACCCAGCAATAGCACTGCTAGGAATTTACCCAAGGGATACAGAAATGCTGATGCATAGGAGCACATGTACCCCAATGTTCATAGCAGCACTCTCCACAATAGCTAAAACATGGAAAGAGCCTAAGTGTCCATCAACAGATGAATGGATCAAGAAGATGTGGTTTATCTATACCATGGAATACTCCATGGCAATGAGAAACAATGAAATCTGGCCATGTGTAGCAACATGGATGGACCTTGAGGGTGTTATGCTGAGCGAAATAAGTCAGGCAGAGAAGGACAAATATCATATGTTTGCACGTATAGGAGGATTAGGAGGAACTTGACGGAGGAACAAGGGGGAGAAGAAGGGCGGAAATGGTGGGGGAAAGGGAGAGAAGCAAACCATGAGAGACTCTTGAATGCTGACAAAAACTGAGGACTGATGGATGTGGGGGGAGGGGGGGATGGGCATGGAGGAGGACACTTGTGGGGATGAGCACTGAGTGTTATGTGGAAACTAATTTGACAATAAACTATTAAAAAAAAAAAGAAGAAAAGTAATATATAGGGACATATGCTTGTAAAATTCCAAGAGTCTAAAATTTAAGAAAAATATCTTAAAAGATTTCAGATAGGATGTCTGAATAATTCACAAAGGAAGTGAATCCAATTAGAATCAGGGCTTTTATCTCCAATATGAGAAGCTACAGTGACAATACTTTCTACAGGCTGCTCAGAGAAAAGAACTATACTTTAAGAATTCTGTACCTTGGTTAAGATATCATGAACATGTTGGAATAAATGTATTCCAGCTAAGAAAATACTTGAGAAAATAACTGAGAACAAACAATAAAACAAAATAGACATCAAGAAAGGTGTAAATAAAGAAGAAATGAAAATGGTAAGCAAAATATTTTAAAGGAAAATATAACAATAATCTGAAACTAAACACTAAATAATTTCAACAAAACTAGGAGAGTTGGTTGGGGGTGGAAAGAAGGTTAAGCAGTATCATCCCAAAGTTCTCATCTGGATCAGACTACAATGAAGAAGCAAAAGCATTTTAAAATCTCAATTTATTGGGTTGGAGAAGAAGCAGTAAAGAGAATTAGGTGTTTGCTTGTTTTTGTATAAAATTAGAGAAACCTATTTTTTATGGGGTTAAAAAAGAAAAATATACACTAATAAATTGGGAATATTTGATCAAGTCATCAGAAATAAGAACTAAAAAGGAGAAAGTAAATAGTAAACATAAAGTAAAATAGAAGAAATAAATCAAATATACTACTTGTTAGTGCTAATTAAAAATGAGCATACTTGTGCATACCAAACAACAATATAGCATAGCCGCTAAATATATAAAGCAAAACTATCAGAATGTATGAAGTACATACAAATACAATTATAGTGATATATACACATATATCTTCAGAATTAGCAATGAGAAAATGATAAATAAGGACATAGGGGAATTATATAATCAAAACTTCAAATTCACATATAAATTAAAAACTTTAATTACTCAAAAAGCATAGATTTTTTGGTATATCCAAAACAAGAAATTACCTCAGGCAATCAGTGATCATGTGTTTGACCACAGATAAAAACCTTAGTTAATCATATATCAAAACAGAGAATTTTATTGCCACGTTTTCTGGTCCTAACACAGTAAAATTATAAATGAATAATAAAATAGTGATCTAAAAGGTTAACTACTAAGAAATAGAATGAGACTCCTAGGTATCTTTTGTTTAAAAAAGAAAATGACATTATGGAATGAAAATGAGATTACTTTAGAATTAAAGCCATGGAATAAACGTAAAGCTGGACTCTGAGGAAAATTTAAATCTTTAAATGCATTAATTAGTCGAGGGAAAAAAGAGTAAAATACAGAGGCTTAATAATAATCAAAGGAAATTATGAATGTAAAAATAAAACCAAAAATCAATTTGGAGAGCACTGTTATATATAAAAGCTGATAAAATACAACATTTAATAGCAAGAATCGCGAAATGTCTTCAAAAACAGTTCTTCAATATAGCTGATAAACTCATTAAGATTCTAATTAAGAAGAAAAGACCTAGCAAACAAATACAAAGCTGGCAATGAAAAATACAGTCATGATTACAGATAATAAAAGAATTATAAGAGAATATATATGTGCCTCTGTGGTAACAAGCTTGAAAATCTAGATAAATGAATGATTTTCTAGTAATTAGTATTGAAGAAGTTTAATCAAAGAAGTAGAAAACCTGAGTAGATGAGTTAGGTAGGATAGATTTAAACACTGTTTAAAGATCTTCCAATGGAAAATACCCATGAAAAAAACTGTTTTCAGAATTGATTCTTATTTAACTTTTAAAGATTAGAAATTCCACTGTAATATAAACTATTCCCAATCATAGAAAAAGAAAGCACAACCTAATAAAAAACCATGCTATCATAGTACCTAAGAAAAGGCAAATAAAGACAATTTAAATAAAGGTTATATGAGATTTTGTGTATACACACACACACACAATTTAGGATCTTATCAAAAGAAAACAGCATGATTAAATAGGGTTTATTCTAGAACTGTAAATAGAGTTCAGTGTTAGATATTTTATCAACATAAACAATTATATCAGATTTAAATAGGAATTATAGAAATATATCAATAGGGACTGAGAAGGCTTTCTTTACCTCTTGAGAAGCTAAGTATCCTTCAACAGGTTTATCAAAACCAACAACCAACATGATCCTCTCTAGTGAAACCTAAAAAATTTTTTATTAGAATTAGCAGTAATATAGGGATGCTTGTTATCAACATTATTTTTCAAAAGTAATTTAAAGCTTCTAGTACATGCAAAAAACAAGGAATAAAATAATTCATATGATTAATAATAAAAACAGATAAAATGTCTTGCTGATGACCTGAGTTAATATCTAGAATCTAGCCAAAAGAAGAAGAGAAAGAAAACAAAGCAACTACTGTACTAGAATTGAGAAGAAAATTTGCTATGATGTTAAATGCAAGAGAAACATTAATTAACATAATTAAAATTAACAAATTATCTAATTAATATCAATATTAAGAAAATATATGATCTTTTAAAATATTAAAACATAAACAATATTTAACTAAAAAGTATATAAGCTAGTATATATAAAATTTAATTTTATAAAAGGTGATATTTTAGTTCAGTCGAAAGAGAATAACATATTTAATAAAGAATGTACGACTGACTCTCCATTAGGAAGAGTCACTACCTAAAACATACATATATAAAAATAAATGCAGAGTTTCCACTTTCAGCATAATAGTGTGAAAATCTCCAAGGGCATGTTCATTAAGTCCCTATGAAACTTGTGAAAAGTATTTTTTAATTTAAATTCCAGTTAGTTAATATACAGATAATATTAGTTTCAGGTGTACAATATAGTGATTCAACTCTTCCATACAACACCTGGTGCTCATCACAAGTGCACTTCTTAATCCTCATCACCTATTTAATCCAATCCCCCACCATTCTCCCCTCTGGTATGCTAAGTAAAATAAGTTAGTCAGAGAAAGACAAATACCATATGATTTCACTCATATGTGAAATTTAAGAAACACAACAGATGAACAAAGTTACCAGAGTGAAAATTGTTTTTTAGAAGAACCATTTAAAGTGTTTCTGGCAATGGCCCTAAGGGCATACTGCAAGTGAAGAAACATTTATTCACAAAGATGTACTAAAACTTGATAAGAACTGCAAAAGTTTGTGTTATTTGAACAAAGACTCATGCCTGGAGAAGGGCTTACTCTCCCAGCTCAGTAAGACAGAAACTATATTCTAGACTGATACAACCAAGAACACAAAGCTCTCTCTCCTCTAAACTCCCAGCCAGGGGTCTGCCTTCCTGGAAAAGTCGGGATTTAAGTATTTTGTATTTCTTCCCCCACCTACTTGTTGCTGAGGCTAAGCTCTAGCTGAGTGCAGCTAAGAAATGGAGGGCTCTCTTCTTCCACTTAGCTCCCACTCATGAAACAAAGTTCTCTACTTTGGGTATAGTTCTGGGGCCCACCATTTCATTGGCTGCAGGTACCACACTGAGAGAGCCAAGCACAAGTGGTTTTTGATTCCTGTCTCCTTCCTTGGTAAATTTTACCAAACATTGAAAGAACGGTTAATACCTATTCTTCTCAAACTATTCCAAAACATAGAAGAGAAAGAAAAGCTTTCAAATCCATTCTATGAGGTCCACAATACCCTCTTAGACAACTCATGATGCCAAAACCAGATAAAGATACCATTAAAAAAGAGAACTATAGGCCATTATCCCTGAAGAACATGGATATAAAAGTCCTCAACAAGATATTAGTAAACTGAATCCAACAATATGTTAAAAAAAAAATCATTCACCAACATCAAGTGGGATTTATTCCCTGTATCATAGGATACAGGAGTGGTTCAATATTTGGATATCAATCAACATGATATATCACATCAAGAAGAGAAAGCATAAGAACTAGATGATCATTTCAATAGATGCAGAAAAGCATTTGACAAAGTACAACATCCATTCATGATAAAAATCTTCAACAAAGTAGGTCTAGAGGGAACATACTTCAACATAATAAAGGCCATATATAAAAAACCCACAGCTAACATTGTACTCACTGGTGAAAAACAGAGCTTTTCCTCTAAGAAAAGCACTCTGTGCATTCACACCACTATTATTCAACTTAGTATTGGAAGTCCCAACTACAGCAATCAGGCAAGAAAAGGAAATAAGAGGTATCCAAATTAATAAGGAAGAAGTAAAACTGACACTATTTGCAGATGACATGATATTATCCCAAAAGACTCCACCAGAAAACTGCTAGAACTGATAATGAATTTAGTAAGGTCACAGGACACAAAATCAATATAAGAAATTCACTGCATTTCTATACACTAATATTGAAGCGAACAAAAAATAAGTTAAGAAAACAATTCCATTTACAATTGCACCAAAATTGATAAAATACCTAGGAATGAACTTAAGCTTGGCTGAAAAATATATGATGCTGAAAGAAATTGAAGATGACACAAACAAATGGAAAGATATTCCATGCTTATGGATTGGAAGGACAAATGTTGTTAACATGTCCATACCTCCAAAGCAACCTACATATTTAAAACAATCTCTATCAAAATAGCAACAGCACTTTTCACAGAACTAGAACAAATAATTTTATAATTTGAATGGAACCACAAAAGACCCTGAATAGACAAAGCAATCTTGAAAAGGAAACAAACCAGAGGTATCAGAATTCTAGTTTTCAAGATATACTACAAAGCTGTAGTAATCAAAACAGCATGGTACTGGCACAAAAATAGACATATAGAGCAATGGAACAGAAAAGAGAGCCCCAAAATGAACCCTTGATTATTTGGTCAATTGATCTTTGACAAAGGAGACAAGAATATGCAATGAGAAAAAGACAGTCCCTTCAAAAAATAGTGTTGGGAAAACTAAATAGCTACATGCAAAAGAATGACATGGGACCACTTTCTTACATTATACACAATAGTAAACTCAAAATGAATTGCAGACCTAAATGTGAGACCAGATACCATAAAAATCCTAGAAGAGAATAAAGGCAGTAATTTCTATGACATCATCTGTAGCAACATTCTTCTAGGTGTATCTCTTGAGGCAAGGGAAACAAAAGCAAAAATAAACTATGAGGACTATATCAAAATAAAAAGGCAAAGGAAACAATCAACAAAATTAAAAGGGAACCTACTGAACGAGAGAAGATAATTATAAATGACATATCAGAGAAAGGATTAGTATCCAAAATATATAAAGAACTTACACAACACACACACAAAAACAAATAATGCAATTAAAAGATGGGTAGAAGACATGAATAGACATTTCTCCAAAGACATACAGATGGCCAACACACACATGAAAACATGCTCAACATCTCTCATTATCAGAAAAATGCAAATCAAAACCACAATGAGATATCCCCTCACATCTGTTATAAGTAAATCAAAAACACACAAAAATATGGTTGGTGAGGATATGGAGAAAAAGAAACTCTTGTCCACTATTGTTAGGAATGCAAAAAAATTAAAAATAGAACTACCTCATGATCCACTAATCAGACTACTGGGTATTTACCCAAAGAATACACAAACACTAATTCAAAAAGATATATGAATTCCTTTGTTTATTGCAGCATTATTTACAACAGTCAAACTAAGGAAGCAGTCTAAGTGTCCATGTATTGATGAACGGATAAAGAAGATGTAGCATATATATACAATGGTGTATATATATATATATATATACAGTATGTATATATATATACATACTGTATGTATATATATATACAATGGAATTATTCAGCCACAGAAAAGAATGAAATCTTGCCATTTGCAATGTGGATGGAGCGAGAGAGTATAATGCTAAATGAAGGAAGTCTGTCAAAGACAAATATCATGTGATTTCACTGAAATGGATAATTTAGGAAACAAAACAAATGAACAAAGATAAACAGAGATAAACACACATCTTTGTTCATTTGTTTTGTTTCCTAAATTATCCATTTCAGTGAAATCACATGATATTTGAAACAGATTCTTAATTATAGTGAACAAACCAATGGTTGCCCGAGGGGAGGTGGGTAGGGGTGGTGGGAAAAATAGGTAATGGGGATTAAAGAGTGTATATAGAACTATTGAATCACTGTATTATATACCTGAAACTCTATAGCACTGTATGTTAACTATACTGGAATTAAAATTAAAAACTTTAAAATAAATAAATAAAAGTTTAAAAAATTAAATGTATAGGGGCACCTGGGTGGCTCAGTCCTGAAGTGTCAAACTGCAGCTCAGATCATGATCTCACGGTACAGAAGTTCAAGCCCATGTTGGGCCCTGTGCTGACAGCTCAGAGCTGGAACCTACATCAGATTCTGTGTGTCCCTCTCTCTCTGTCCCTCCCCCACTTGTGCTCTGTCTCTCACGCTCTCTTTCAAAAAATTAACATTAAAAAAAATGTTTAAGGTATAAAAGATGAAGATGTAGTACCCAACACCAGTACTGAAACCTGGGTGTTGGGTATTCAGTGCTATTTCATCTTAGAGTAGTAGTAGTGACAGAGAGTCCTAATAAACACCATGAGAATGACCATAGTTTACAGTAAACCATAACTTCATTTTCCTTCATTGTCTGCTAGTAGTTGGAGGAAACATCGAATTTGCAACAGAAATGTTTGTTCTGTGATTTTCTTTTAGTTAGAAAAGTAAGTTATTTAAAATTCAATTGTTGAGAAAACAGTAATGTAATTGAAAGCAAAATGTAGGCACCCTAAGACTTTTACAGCTAGTGTTCAAATAATAATATTATTTGAAGTTGAAAGGTATTGGTTTCTGTGGTTCAATAATTTAGAAGATAGTCTTCCCCTGCCATTATCGTTAGAAATGGAAAATAGGAGACAAAAAGATCATTTTGGGAAAGTCTGCACTAAACTTTAAAGTTTTTTTAAATGTTTATTTAGGTAGAGAGAGAGTATGCACATGCAGGAGCAGGGGGAGGAACAGAAAGAGAGAGAGAGACAGAAAGAGAGAGAGAAAGAGAGAGAATCCCAAGCAGGCTCTGCACTGTCAGTGTGGAGCCTGACATGGGGCTTGATCCCATGAGCTGTGAGATCATGACTTGAGCCAAAATCAAGAGTCGGATACTTAACTGACTCAGCCACTCAGGTGCCCCTAAACTTTAAAGTTTAGTTGAAAATATCTGAGGGGTGCCTGGGTGTTTCAGTCAGTTAAGCATCTGACTTCAGCTCAGGTCATGATCTCACGGTTTGTGGGTTCAAAACCCACGTCGGGGCTCTGTGCTGATAGCTGGCTCAGAGCCTGGAGCCTGTCTTCAGATTCTGTGTCTCCCTCTCTTTCTGTCCCTCTCCTGCTCACACTGTCTCTCTCTTTCTCAAAAATAAATAAAGCATTAAAAAAATATTTGAGAAGTGGACCTAGGACAGTAACTATGCCTTCAGTTAATTTGGACAATTTCAGGAGTAAACCATAATTAAATTTTAAACTTTTCAGTTTAATGGTTTCATATATTTAGGATGTAAATTCCATGTAGCTATGGATAATTTGTTGTCTTCTTCATTAGTAGGATTCATTATTGATTTTAAGACCTAAATTGGATTGAAGAATGAGTACAAATTAATTGTTCCAGCTTAAGAATGATAAGTATTGTGGAATGATAATTTTAAATGTATATTACAAGTGATCATAACTTTTCTTTATAATAAAGAAAATTAACAACAACAATAATAATTGTTATAGTGCATGTAGTATAAATGAATAATACAGTTAGATTGAACACAATCTTTGGTAATCTTTGTGTCATCCAGTATTTGTGAAATTGCTTTTTTATTCCCAGTAAGAATGTGTCTAACTTTTAAAGATCAGATGACTTGCTTCTAATTTTAGTGGTGATCAGAGGAAATTAATGAGAAGTATTTCATTTTGTATATCATGCAAACCATATTGGTTTTGTTTTGGTTTTGATATCTGTTGTATTCTAGGAAATACAATTGTTCAATAACCGAAATTGTAATTTATACTACTTAAGCATGCTTAACCAAGGGATGGAGTAGGTAAAAAGGGGAGAAGAAGAGAGAAATCTCAAAGGGATATTTTTATTTCTACAATGAAATAGCAGATTACTATGGTTTTCCTATCAAATAGATAAGAATAAATGACAGCCAAGCAGCCTGGGTGTCTTAGATACTGCATTTCTAGAAAGCTCCCAGATGATACTCAGGTTTATTTATTAGGGCACCTGTGTGTTTAAATGTCAATCCATTAAATGTCTGACTCTTGATTTCCGCTCAGGTCATGATCTCACAGTCATAAGGTTGAGCCAGTGTCAGGCTCCAAGGGCCAGCAAGAGAGAGAAAGGGAGAGAGAGAGAATCCCAAGCAGGATCCATGCTGTCAACACACAGCCTGATGTGGAGGCTTGAACTCAAGAACTGTGAGATCATGATCTGAGCTGAAATCAAGAGTTGGAAACTTAACTGACTGAACCACCCAGGTGCCCCAATATGATATGATTCTTATGCATATTTAGGTTTGAGTAGTCCTAGTTAAGGTGCCCCCACCCTACAGTATTTACAAGTGCTTTCTACATTCTTGGTATTTTGCTAGGTAGGTGATTCTACTCAGTTTAAAGTCTAATAGCCCAGCACTTGCATTTAGATAAAAGGCTTTAAGCCTGGGGCACCTGGGTGACTCAGTTGGGTAAGTGTCCCACTTCAGCTCAGGTCTTGGTCTCACGATTTGTGGGTTCAAGCCCCGCTTCCAGCTCTGTGCTGATAGCTCAGAGCCTGGAGCCTGCTTCGGATTCTATGTCCCCTGTCTCTCTGCTCCTTCCCCATTCATGCTTTCTCTCCTTCTTCCTCTCAAAAATAAACATTAAAATTTTTTTTTAAGTCTTTAATTCTTAACCAACAAAACACAGGGCTTATATGTAATCTAAGGCATTATTGAATAAAAAAGAAAGATGTATGCACCAGGACCTCTATTTCCTTTAAAACTGAGCCATAGAAGTGACAATTGCCCACATGTAGGTAAGCCAAATTCTTCAGCAATACAAAGCAAAGTAATTTAGATTTGTCAGGTCTTGCATTTAGTGTATTGCTGGAAGTTCTAGGCATAAAAGTCATTGTGCAATTTTGAATGGATCTTATGGGCGATGTCAGTTTTTAGAGACACCTGTCTCCCAAGAAAGAGTGCTGTATCTTGAGAGAAGGCATACTTCTGAAATCCTGGCTTCTTTGGCTGAAAGGAATGTTTGTGGTATGACTATGTTTATTCAGTCTGCCTGAGGTTACTCTGCTAGTTCTTTGTTTTAAACTCATGATAGAGAAGATAAATTTTAAGGAAAATCTTTAAATTATGAATAAATGGGCTTGAGAATTAAGTGTTTTATTATCATTGTCTAAGGACATTTGAAGAACTGTTGATATGTTGAAAGGGTCTTACAGTCACTAAATGCAAGACAATAGAGGGTATATTAACTTAAATATTCTAGACAAATATTAGCAGACCAAATTATGTTACTGTGTGCCAGGTAGCAGACAACTTGAGATCTATTGATGCGATTGTGTTTACATTAAATGGCTGGTTTTATTAATTAAATAGGAACTTCACCCTCCAAAATTCCATCTCATCTGTAGTGTATATGATGCAAAGTCGGTACTGCAAATGCCAAGGTATTGATCTTAATAGTGCAATTTAAGCAATTTTTTTAATACTGTGGTTTAATTTTCTTCCAAGGAATATCTACTTTCTGCTAAGAAAATCTTTCTACTTGCCTAATACTCTAAACTTAATTAAACTAATGGGCAGTAATTTTTGTACAAAGCAGTATTTTCTGATGCAAATGCCATCCAACTAAAGACCACCAGGAATAGGTCTTTCACTGAACAAGTTTGTTTTATTACTTGATATAGTAAGAAAAGATGCACACCATGGAATCACTGGGTGCCTCAGTAAGCAGGCTGTTTTAGATTGAACATTTGTGTCCCCCCACCAAATTCATGTATAGAAATCCTAACCCCCAACATGTTGGAATTTGAAGATGAGGCTTTTAGGAAGTAATCAGAGTTAGATGAAGTCATGACGGTAGGAGCCTCATGATAGGGTTAGTGCCCTTATAAGAAGAGACATCAGAAAGCTTGCTCTCACTCTCTCTGTCTTTCTCTCTCTCTCTCCACTATGTTAGGACACAGTGAGAAGGCCATCTGCAAGTCAGGAACAGAGTTCTCACTAGAAACTAACCATGCTGACACCCTGTTCTTTGACTTCTAGTCCCCAGAACCACAAGGAAATAAATTTCTGTTGTTTAAGCTATCCAGTCTATGGTATTTTGTTATGGTAGCCTGAGCAGAATAATACAAGGGTGTTTGGAAAAATCTATTATAGCATTTCAGCTTTGGCTGGGTGATTTGAAGAGGGAGAGGTTTTTTGTTTGTTTGTTTTTTAAATATTTTTATTTATTTCTAGGAGAGAGAGAGAGAGAGAGAGAGACAGCGCGAGCAGGGGAAGGTCAGAGAGAGAGGGAGACACAGACTCTGAAATAGGCTCCAGGCTCTGAGCTGGCAGTCAGCACAGAGCCCGACGCGGGGCTCGAACCCACGAACCGCGAGATCATGACCTAAGCGAAAGTCGGACGCTTAACCGACTAAGCCACCCAGGCGCCCCGAAGAGGGAGAGGTTTGCTCTACATAAGGTACTGTCAGAAAATGGGGACAATTCCATAACTGGTTTTCTCAATAAGTAGATAAGGCAGACAAAAGAGTAGGTAAAGCTATAGTTGGTAAAGAAGCAGCAATCACTCAAATTAGTGAAGGGAGAGGAATGTTTGATATTTTATTGGTGGCACAGTGGCTGTGATTTTGTCTATGGCTAGATCAAATTATAAAGTGACATTGTTGGGGTGCCTGGGTGGCTGTCGGTTAAGTGTCTGACTTCGACTCAGGTCATGATCTCAAGGTTCTGGGTTCAAGCCCCGCATCAGGCTCTGTGCTGATAGCCAGCTCAGAGCCTGGAGACTGTTTCAGATTCTGTATCTTCCTCTCTCTCTCATTCTCCCCTGTTCATGCAGTCTCTCTCTCTCTCTCTTTCTCTCTCTCAGAAATAAATAAAACATAAAAAAATAAATAAATAAAATAAAGTGACACTGTTTTGTTTCACACTGTCAGGATCTCATAGTGACCTTGTCTGATATTGGTATCATGGGAGATATTTTATGTCCGGCAGGGAAATACATGGCCTAGCTGTGGAAACAGGGACAGCCTCTTAACAACAGTAAAGCTAAGCTGAACATGCCAAACCATTTACCTGATTCAGATTCCTAGTTTCTTCTTTTTTACTGACTAGAAAGTTTGTTTCTAGATGTTTTAGAAGATTTATTTCTTCCAATAGTAAAGACATTTTATTTAAAAAAAAGATATTTTTAAATTTAGGGTCCTTATACAATAAGCAAATATTAAATAGGTAATAAGGTTATATTTATAGAATCTTCTATTTCTTTCTTATGAAAGAAAGCTTAAATAACATGTAAATCAATGGCTCATTTGATGTTGGTGTCCTTATCTGACATATGTGCCTAGGGGTTGCCCAAAATATGCTGGAATATTTCCAGAACAACGAAACACTTGGATACTTGAGGCAGAGCATTCTATAAATCAGACGGTTCAGCTACTCCTTGATTCCTAATATCTTCTATCCATGGGCTGTTCTTGTATTCCTTCAAGCAATAAAGAACAAAACTAATGTCATCATTTGTAGGAAAAGTATTCTCATCAAGAAAAAGAAAATCACACACTAATTCAAATTAAGAAAAAGAAAACTTTTTGAAAGGCTACAACATGCCATCTCAAATGCACTGATAAAAAGAAAATCCCCATTGCATTTTGGCAAGTTCCTCACATCTTCCAGAAATTTATATCATCTCTCTTTCTATTTCTCATGGAATATCTTTCTCATTTTCTTGCCCATGATCTTTCTCTGTTTCTCTTTCATTCATAACTTCAACCAGCAGATCACTTTGACTTATCCTGGTACTAGCTCAGAAGAAAGTGACATTTTCAATCCATAGTATATTTTATCTTAAGGGATTATGAACATCTAAGTGACTTAGTCTTAGCCCAGTTCAAATTTTGAGTTGAGGGAATCTGCTTGGACCAGTTCAACATATGAATTTCCTTTCTCTAAGTCTCATCTTATCATTGTCCTCATTCAAACTTGTAGTCAAGGGCCTTGTTTTCATTACAGAAACCTAATTCAAGGCTCAAATAATTAATAAAGGCTATGAAAATACAGTTTATAGAAAAGGAAATGTAAATAGTTCCTAAATATATGAAAATGCTTAATTCACTCATAATATAAATATAAAATAAAACCACACTGCAATGCCATGTTTTACTTGTAGAAATATTAATAATTGAAATGTTAGGTGTGTTAGATAATACACTAAATTAGCAAGGCTGGAAGGAAGTAGAACTTTTCATACATTACTGGTGGGAGTATATATTAGTACAGTTTCTGTGGAGATTAATTTGGCAAAATGTATTCAAATTTCATCAGTAGGAACTGAGTAAGTACAGTGAGGCACATAAAATGAAATGAAAAACTGTGGAAAGAATAATAAAGAAGGAAACACTTCATACCTGAAATGTCAAGATTTACAAGATGTATTGCTAAGTAAAAAACATCCAATTGCGAAGCAGTACATATAGTAGTCTACCATTTATATAAAAACAAGGGGTGGACAAATAACCTTTACAAATATATATTACATTAAAATTTCTGGAAAGATGTATAAGAACTAAATATTAGTAAGAAGTGACAGAAGATAAAAGTAGGCAGGAGACTTTTCACTTCTTTTGTACTTTTGTATTTTGAATCAAATGAATATATCACTCATTCAAAACTCAGCTAACATATAATTTTATAATAGAATAAATAGAATATCTGGTCACTACAAAAATTGCACCTGTTTTAATGTGTATCTCCCCATATTCCTTCAGATATAACACAGAACAACAAAAGAACAAACAGAACTACACATAACTACACTACAAGCATAACTAGAAGACAGAGAACATTCGAACTTCAAACTGCTTTTACATATATATAATATATATATTATACATATGTGTTTACATATATATAATATATGTACATATATGTGTATCTAAATGAGCTGTCTTGCATGCTCTTCCTGTAAGTCTACAAGCCTTCTTGATGATACAGAAAGGCCTGATGGAAAGAGAGAAGAGAGCTAGCGATAGGTCAAAGATCAATAGAAGACCAATACCAAATAGGAGAAAGTTCACCCTTATATTTTAAATGTTTGGAAAAATATGCTGGTAGATCAGAGCACTGACCACACGAAAGAGATTTAAAAGTCCACACAACTCCAGGTGGCAGTCTTTGTAAGACATTGCTTCCAGGGAAGAAAAAAAACCAAAAAGATAAGGGAAAGGTACTTTTGGAAATTGGGTGGTGAAGTATAAAGGAAGCAAAAAAGAAATTTTAGGGACTTGCAATCCGAAAAATAATCCAAAACTGGAGGACACACAATCCCTCCCCTGCCTCATTCAGCAGCCACCCCCCCCCCATGAAATTCATTAAACAATGTGGGTTCTGCTACACTGACAGAAGAGGGCACCATTGAACTAAAAATATTATAAGCCACCACAGATTCATAAAATAAATAAGAGAAAAGTGAATAGATCTATTCAAAGATAAGATCTATGCCATAAGATAAAATCAGAATAAAAATATCTCATTTGATGAGAATTTGTCCCCAGATAATATGAAGAAGATAAATTGTAGTAAAAGAACTCTAAGTTGAATTTAGAGTTCTAAACAAGTACTTACAGATATGAAACCATTAAAGATAGAAATGGACAAAAAGTGGTAAAAATCAAAAGGGATTGACTAAGCTCAATAAAGAAATAAAGAACAAGAGAAAACGACCATAAACATGATTATACAGGGTACTCAAGGAAAACAGACTCAAGTGAAATTTTTATGACACATTGAAATAGGAAAACAAAATGAAAAGTGACACACAAAAATAAGGAATAGAGAGAAAGTGGTTGAAATGGAAGACAGGCAAAGAAGAGAGGGAAAGAGAGAGAGAGAGTATGTATAAATTGAAGTCCTTAAAACAGAAAAAGAAAACAATGGGACAGAATTAACTTAAAACTGTAATCCAAGAATATGTTCCAGTTACAAATGAAGATCTGAAGTAATATATTGAAAAGGTTCACTGGGTCCCTGAGAAAATGGGCCTGGAGTGGCCAGCTTTGAGACATGTCCTAGTAAACTTTTAGGTTCTAAAATCTAGAAAAAATTTTCTTAAGGCCTTCTATCAAAAATAGCAAATGACTTACAAGGAAGGAAAAATAGCCTGGAGGTAGACTTCTCCAAACAACTTACAAAATAATATAGCATGGATCAACAGTGTAAAAGTGAAACAAAACAAAAAACTAGGAAAAATTGTGAATCAAATATTTTGTATTCAGATCTTAAGAAAATACAAAAACAATCTGCCGGAGGCTGGGTTTATCAAAATAAAGAGATGACTGAGAAAACTTCAGCAAAGTGGTTTATGGTAAACGTTTAATATATTTTATTATACATCTAAGACTAAAATATGGGTACAAGGATAGATGTATAATTAGGAATATTATAAGACTGACAATGTAGAAATAATGTGAATAAAATATGGGAGGATTAAAGAGAGTTAAAAACAAATAGGAAAGAAGAATAAGCTCTTGGTAGTATGTTGTATATATGGGACCTGAATGAACCATTAAATCTTACAAATCAGATAACAGGCAACTAAAAAACTAAAAAGCTTTGCTACGTATAGCCAGATAAAGGGCTAATATCCTGAATGTATAAAGAACTCTTCAAAATTGAGAGGGAAGAAATACCAAATGGCTGATAGAAAAGTGGGTAAAATATAACTAACAATTTACAAAAAGATATATAAAAATCACCCTTAATTAAAAACCATTCAACCTCATTCATAAATAGAGATATAAATTGAAATTACACAAACATACCATTTTTCATCTTTCAGATTGGCAAAAAGTATGACAACATATTTGTTGAGAAAGCTGTGTGCAATCCTGCACTCTCATAAACTGCTAGTGAGACAACTTCAAGCATGCAAATCACTACAACATTTGAAGAAGGGGATTTGGCAATAGCTAAACAAAAGTACTTATGCATTTAACTTTCAACTCACATAGCTCTTTATAGGAATCTATCCTGAATGTATACACCCAACAATTCAAAAATATATATGCACAAGGTTAATCATTACAACATTATTTGTAATTACAAAATTTAGAAACAACCTAAATGCCCCTATACAGAGGGCTGAGCAAATTATGATATTTCTGTCCAGAGGAATATTAATCAGCTGTAAAAAGAAAGAGGAAAATCTCTACGCTCAGAGAGGATGATTTGGAATATACATGATTTTTTAAAAAGCAAAATATTAAAGAGCATCTGGCATTACTGAATTGTGTAAGAAGAAAAGTATTTGCTTATTCATGTATTCCAAAACACAAGAAGCATAAACCAAAGACTGTGATAGTTACCACCAGGAGTGGTTGGGAATGGGGTAGAAAAGAATGGGAGCTATACATATGAAATAGAATATATGGGTTTAGGGGAGAGACAATTCTCTAATTTGCACTCTATCATAGTTCTGAATTTTAGTACCAAGATGATGTTTCACATTCTTGAATGAATGAATGAATGAATGAATGAATGAAATCAATAAGGGTGGGGAGGAGACCAAAATGTATCCAAGAGAAACAAATGAGAGCCTAATTGCATTAACTACACTGAGTGGGAGTGAGGTGGATTAATTTAAGGAACTTTTGTGCACTGTATTTTGGTTATATACCCTCAGGTTACATACAAAAAGAACTGTAAACAAATATGGGTTCTAGTTACTAGGTTTGTTTTTCATAGGTGTTTAGGTTAACAATTATGAAATATTTGAAGTATATTCTAGTACTGAACAAATAATAAATATATTGTGGGTTATGAGAGCCAGGTTTCTAATTGTCAGAGAAGCAAGTTACAGAAGTGGAAAGGGAGAAGATTGAAGCTTTTGATGTTATATTGGATTTGGAAGTGTCAGTGTGAACTCATGGTTTTAAAACATAATGACAGAAATAAATAGTTACAGGTGCATATATGTGGTTAGATATTTTCTGTCTCTGTCCACTGAGATGACCTCGGCATAATACACTCTAGTACTAATAAGCATCCCTAGCACCCAGATACTAGTTTCTAAATACCATTCTTCACTAAAAAGAGCCAGATATTGTTAGAAAAATAACTGATTCCAGAGGTAGTGTAGCAAAAGTTGAAGTTGAGATTAGAATAACTTTTTTGTGTGGGTGCCAATAGGTAAGGAAGTGTTCAAATAGTGATGGAGACATACCATGAAGTCAAAGGAACTAGTCTGAAGAGTTTCACTGGCCAAATTTTGGGCAGTTGAGCATCAAAATGGGTTAAAATCCATAATTTTTTACATATATAAATACATAAATGAATATATAAATAAAAGGAGGTTACAAAAACATTCTTTCCAACTGTAAAATATCAAATAGTAAATGTAGAAGAATGATGGAATTGGAAAAAAATGAATCAATACCATAGTAATAAATGCTTCCATTAAGAATCATCAATAAAATTAGTGGACAAAAATATCCTGATGAGAAATGAGATTTTTGCATAATCTCGAAATATCTCATCATAAAATACTTACTAATTACTTTCCTTACAAAAAGAAAAATAATAACTTTATGGTGGACAGACCTGACAGACATCACCATAACTAAGTCAACATTGCCCATAATGGGACAAATATCATCTTTTCTGTTATTCCTGCCAAAAGTGAATCTAACCTTGAGGAAACATCAAACAAATCTAAATTGAGAGATAGTCTGCAGAATTTCAAAGTTATGAAAGACTGAGAAACTGTTCTGGAATAAAGGAAACATGACTCCTAAATCCAAGGTACGATTTTGAATCAGAACCTGAACCAGGTAAAAAAAGAAACAAAAAAACATTTTTCTATAAGGAACGTTACTGAAACAATTGGTAATATTTGAATAAGGTCTATAGATTAGATAATATTATTGTATCAATGTTAGTTTCTTGATTTTTATCACTGCACTGAAGTTATTTCTGGAAGTTTTTGTTTTAGTTCAAGTTAGTTAACATACATGTAGTATTGGTTTCAGGAGTAAAACCCAGTGCAACAACACTCTCCCTTTTCACTCTTAATTGATGAATTTATATCTTAATGGAAAAAATATAAAAATTCAGATGTGACTCTCTATACACTCCCAATAGTAAACATACCAACTTATTAAACTCTGTGCCAATATCCTCTGCTTTAACTCCTGTTACAGTGAATTAAATGTGCCTGCTTCTATCTACTCTCTTAGCAACTTTCAAATATATAATACAGTATTATTAATGATATTAATCATGTTGTATATTATATCCCTAGAACTTAATTACCTTATAACTGTAAGTTTGTACCTTTTGATCACCTTTAACCATTTCCCCTACTTTTACCCTCTATCTCTGGCAACCACCAATCTGTTCTCCGTTATTGTGAGTTTCTGTTTAGATTCCTATGAGATCATGCAGTATTTATTTTTCTCTGTGTGATTTGTTTGACCTAGCATAATACCCTCAAGCTCCATCCATGTTGTTACAAACAGCAAGAGTTCCCTTTTTTAAAGAGATAACATTCCACTGTATTTAGTGCATATGTGTTTATACCACATATACACAACACATTTTCTTTATCCATTCATCTGATGATGGATGCTCAGGTTGTTTCCATGTCTTGCCTATTTTTTTTTTAAGGTTTTATTTATTTCTAGGAGAGAGAGAGAGAGACAGCGCGAGCAGGGGAGGGCCAGAGAGAGGGACTCACAGACTGAAACAGGCTCCAGGCTCTGAGCTTGCAGTCAGCACAGAGCCCGAAGCAGGGCTCGAACCCACAAACCGCGAGATCATGACCTAAGCGAAAGTCGGACGCTTAACCGACTAAGCCACCCAGGCGCCCCTGTCTTGGCTATTTTAATAATGCTGCAATATCTTTTCAAGGCTGTGATTTCATTTTCTTCAGATATATTCAGAAGTGGAATTGCTGGATTGTAGTTGATGAGCATCTTTTAATTTTTATTGTTTTATTTATTTCTGAGAGAGAGAGAGAGACAGCATGAGCAAGGGAGGATCAGAGAGAGAGGGAGATACAGAATCTGAAGCAGACTCCAGGCTTTGAGCTAGCTGTCAGCACAGAGCCCGATGCAGGCGTTGAACCCACGAACCATGAGATCATGACCTGAGCTGAGACCGGACGCTTAACCAACTGAGCGACCCAGGCACCTTAAGAGAAGAAACCATATGTTACTTTTCTTGATATTACTACTGCATAGCACAATTCTTGATAACTAACTAGTAGACAATCAACAAATATTTAATTAACTAGACTGACTTAAATCCACAGGCATTAAGATATGGAAGAATATTAGGATATGGAAGAATATTAACTCACCTTCCCCCATACTCATATAACACAATACACATAAGGAAAGGAGGCATTCTTTTATTATTAAATTCTCATCATATATCTTTAGGCTTTTTTCTTAAGATATGTGCTTATATGGCCTTTGAGCTGACTTAGTATATTGTTTGCTGAAAGAATATGGGAGCTAGCAAGAATCTCCCCTCAGCAGCTGGATTCCCCAGCCTGTAGCAGGTAAAGTAGTGCCTGACAGAATGCAAATGAGACTGTATGGGTGTGGCTACCTTTTCAGAGCCAGTGGACACTAAGAGGGTAGAATGTGGTCAATTAATTTGAAATGCATGGTAATGTGGTGATTCATGTCAAAGATAAGCCTTCTTTCATAAATAGTCCTTCTCTCCCCAGTAAATAGGCTAGAAGAGATGATTCTCTGACAGGAATGAGACTTCAGAACTGGAGCACTCCTAAATGAAGGGGCCTATTTAGTTAATTATGGGGCCAACTTGTGAATGTACTCCTAGAGGCTAGAAATGAATACTACCCCTTGTACTAAAGGACCAGTAGGTGATGGTGTCAGCCAACTGCAGCCCTGTTTGTGAAGAGCCCACACTTCCCTGGATAATCAGCTCAACTGTTAGCCCTATTTAATAATTAGAGAACCCACATGTTGGTCAGAGCTAACAAGAAGTAGAGAGCAAGGGAGGGGAGTGATTTTTTCCATCCCTTTGAAAAGGGAATTTTCATGAGTATATGTATGTTCTGGGTTACAATTCAGACTTCTGTCCTGAGGCACGGGGTTGGGGGGGGGCGAGGGGGAGGGAGTCCTCCTCTAGGGTATCCAAACTCAGATTCCAGTTCAGCATATGGGATTCTAGCTCTCTGTTCTCTTCACAAATTTTAAGGAAATAATACAAACCAAAATTTCTACAGGACTTGAAATTTCCTGCAGAAAATTCCTTATGTAAAACACAGAAAATCAATTCAAGGAGTGACATTGGTGGAGTATCTAGTAATTTCTTTTTAATTCATTCATTACCTTTTACCCAATACTTACTAAATGCTGGTAAGAATCTTCATTGTACCTATATCTAGTTCTCGAGTTCTGTTGATTGTACTTCTTAAGGTAAAAAATGTGGGCTGTAGAGTCAAAACACCTGCATTTGAATTCACATTTATGTGAATACGCATTTATGTAATCTCAGATTCTTTATGTGTAAAATCATATCTACTTCCTAGGGATGATGTGAAGAAAGAAATATGTTAATATAGGTTAGGTATGTAGATGAGCGACTGGCATACTATAAATAATTTTTAAAAATTAGCCAGTCATCTTCTGACTCTGTCCTATTTTATTTCTCCTTGTTCCCTTAATCTAGAGATTTATTTTATTTTTCTTGGATTACAGTTCTCTCCACAAATCTCTAGTGTTTTGTCTCCCTACATAACTACTGGATAATTTTTTTTCTGAAATGCAGCTCTGACCATGTCACTTCCCTAGTATATTCAAACTCCCCATCCTGGCAAACAAGGCATTCTTTTTTTATTAACTGTAATCTCCTTCCTATACCTCCCATTTTGTTCTCTCACAATGCTGAAAAGTTCTCAGTAATAACCCCATCACAGCAGACTCTCTTATGCTTCTATGACTCTACTATATTCTTTCCCTTCCTATCCACCTAGTGGGTATCCTTCAGATTCCTACCTAGTATTTCCCTTCTATTGATAAAATTTTATAACAGCCCTTCTTCTGTGACTGAATGAATTGCTTCCTCCTCTGTATTTCTTCTATTTATCAGTATAATTCTATTATTTTACATACTGTATTATGACTTCACATGGAAACAGTTGTTTTAGGTTAATAACCCAAGAAGGTGCCAGTATACTCTGTCCAGGTGGAGAGAATTACTGTTTCCTTAGGAAAACATGATCTGAAATTAGAGATCCAAGTTACACAACAATAGTTATTGAACTCTCACTTATACTTAAGTAGCTATGATACTAAGGTATGTTCTCTTTGAAAAAAGAAATGTAGAACTACTTACTCACACCTCATGATATATAAAAATAAATATTATCTAAAATGTCTTTGTGAACTATAGAATTAAATAAGATAAAGCCAGTGCAAAAGTTGGAACAGGATCTATTGTTTGATTTAGAATATTCATGTTACAGAGAGTTCTGGTTGCACATAAATTCCATTTTTCTTTTCTTCCTGGGTATGCATAATTAAAGTCTTGAAGAAAATGTGTGGGAATGATCACATAAAAAATATTTGAAGAAATATTGGAGGAAATTTTTCCAAATTTAATGAAAACTATAAAGCCACAGAAATAAGCTCAATAAAAACTGAGTAGAAAAAAAATTTAGGATATTGTAATCAAATTGCATAAAGCCAGTGATAAAGAGATTATCTTAAAAGTAGCCAGAGGGAAAATGACATATTATTTATTTTTAAGGAAAAGAGATGAGAATGACAATGGATTTTACATGGGAAACAGCAATGTAAGCTAGAAGACAGTGGAGCAACATCAAAGGTTGTCTAAGAAAAGAAAACTTTAGTGAAAATTTTTTAATTTTAGCAAATACAGTCCAAAAATATATTGAAAAGTTAATATATCATAATCAAGAGATTATCCAAGAATGCAAGTCTGGTTTAGTATTTCAGAATCAATCAGTATAATTTATCATATTAATATTTGGATATGAAAGTTATATAATCTAAATAAAGTTAGAAAATGCATTTCATAAATTCCAACATCCGTTCTTGATAAAAACTCTTAGCATAGAGTAGAAAGATAATATATGAAACTAATGAAAGTTCAGAATATGAAAAAGCTATGATAGATCTTATTTTAATGTGAAAGATTAAATACTTTCCTTCTATGATCAAGAATCAATTCACTCTCACTACTTATATTGAACACTTTACTGGAAATCTTAGCACATACAATAAAACAGTAAAAATATTAAAGACATATATAATGGAAAGAAAAAATTTTATACTGACTTATTTGTAGACACATGATCATCTAAGTAGAAAATCTTAAGTAATCTACCCAAAACCTATTAGAACTAGTAAATAAGTTGAAAAATGTAGAATATTTTATATGTTAACAATGGACTCATTGAAAATGGATTTAATTTTTAAAAACGATTTACTATATCATCAAAACCATTGTGATTAGTTTGACAAGAGTGGTGGAAGACCTATATATTAAAAACAGTGACACAATAGAAAGAGAAATTAAAGACCTAAATAAATGGAAAAATATGATCTATTCATGCATCCAAAGACCCAATATTATTTTGATATCAGTTCTCTTCAAATTTATATGTAGATTCTGTGCAATCCCAAACAAAATATCAGCAGAAATTAGAAGGTAACAAGATGATACTAAAATTTATGTGGAAAGGTGAAAGACCCAGAATAACCAAAATATTTTTTAAAAAGACCAAAGTTGAAGGATTTGGATATCTGTTTAATACCCCCCTGATTTTAATATCTGTTATGAAACTATAGTAATAAAAAAATAGGATAGCACAAGTACCCAGATCTCAGTGTCTACATACTATTCAATTAAAGGAGCCAGTGCTCCTTGTAGAAATGGGTGATTCCAGACTGGGAAGGGGAAATACAAGACCACACTGGAAGATCTTATGGTACCAGAAAGTTAGGAAGTGCTCAATAAACAAAAGGATGGCAAAATACCAAAGGGACATAGAAGCCACCTAAAAGAGCTTCCATTGTCCAAAGCTGGAATAATGTGGCAAACAAATTAAATAATGCATTGGCTCATAAGTCAAAATATAAAATAATATACATGAATCCATTCTGATATAAATGAATGATTAGATCAGTAAATAAACAGGAGAGAAGCAAGTTTTTCTCTCAGAATTCCCAATAATGTATGTTTTTTTTTAATATTTTTTTTTATTTTATTTCTAGGATAGAGAGAGACAGCGTGAACAGGGGAGGGTCAGAGGGAGAGGGAGACACAGACTCTGAAACAGGCTCCAGGCTCTGTGCTGGCAGTCAGCACAGAGCCCGACGCGGGGCTCGAACCCACGAACCGCGAGATCATGACCTAAGCGAAAGTCGGACGCTCAACCGACTAAGCCACCCAGGCGCCCCTAATGTATGTTAATGTATGTAGAAACATCTTCCATGAGGTGAAACTTCTTGCCTTGCCTTCTCCTGGAGGTGGGCCAGTCTTAGTGACTTGCACTCAAGGAATAAAGTAGGGAAAGGAAAGGAAAATACAGTAACCTTTACAGTGGAGAAACATGGCATACACACAAGTGATGAAGATTAACATCACCAGTAATATCACATGTATATGTAGAGATATGAAGTGCCGAGATGGACACTTCAGTTCTGTTTTATTCTTTCCAAAAACCTATTAACTTCAGTCTAAAGTTGAGAAAAAGAACACACAGTCCACATTTGGGAGAGTGGGTGGAGCATTTACAAAGTACCCGGTTAGTACAGCTCAAAACTGTAAAGTTATCAAAAAAAAAAAACAAGGAAAGACTAAGAAACTATAATAGTCCAGGGGAGAGATAACTAAAAGCAATATGGTACCTTCAACTGGATCTTGAAATAGAAAGAGGATATTAATGGAAGAATTTGTGAAATCCAAATAAAGTCTAGGGTTCAGTTACTACTGATATACTAACACCAGTTTCTTAGTTTTGACAAATGTACCATGGTAATGTAAGGTGTTCACAATGGGGGAAACTAGGTGATAGGTATATGGGACTTCTCTGTACTATCTTTCAATTTTTCTGTACATCTAAAATTACTCATGGGGAACCTGGGTGGTTTAGTTAAGCATCTGACTCTTGATTTCAGCTCAGGTCATGATCTCATGGTTCATGAGATGGAGCCCCATGGGCTCTGCTCTGATAGCAAGGAGCCTACTTGGAACTCTCTCGCTTTCTCTTCGACCCTCCCCTGCTCATTCTTCTCTCTCTCTCTCTCTCTCTTAAAATAAACTTTTTAAAAACGATGAAAAGCAAACTCAGTAGGGGGCCTAAGGGGTGCTTCAGTCGGTTAAGCATCTGGCTCTTGATTTTGGCTCAGGTTATGATCTCACAGTTCATGGGTTTGAACCCTAAGTCAGGCTCCACACTACCGGTGTGGAGCCTGCTTGGGATCCTCTCTCTTCCATTCTCTCTGCCCCTCCCCCATGCATGCTCCTCTCTCTCTCTCTCTCTCTCAAACGAAATACATAAAGAAACTATAAGCAGTTACCAGGCTCAGAGGGGTGTGGTTTATCCAAATAGATAAAATCACAAATGAAAGAGGAGAGGTCACAACCAACACCACAGAAGTACAAACAATTATTAGAAAATACTATAAAAATTATATTCCAACAAACTGGACAATCTGGAAGAAATGGACAAATTACTAGACACACACACACTACCAAAATCAAAGGAGAAGAAGTAGAAAATTTGAAAAGACCCATAACTAGCAAAGAAATTGAATCAATAATCAAAAATCCTCCAAGAAATAAAGAGTCCTGGGCCAGATGGCTTCCCAGGGGAAATCTACCAGACATTTAAAGCAGAGTTCATACCTATTCTTCTCAAGCTTTTCCAAAAAATAGAAATGGAAGGAAAGCTTCCAGACTCATTCTATGAAGCCAGCATTACCTTGATTCCCAAACAGAAGACCCCACTAAAAATAAGTAGTACAGGCCAATATCCTTAATGAACATGGATGCAAAATATCTCAGCAAGAAACTAGCAAATCAAATTCAACAGTATATTAAAAGAACTATTCACCATGATCAAGTGGGATTCATTCCTGGGCTGCAGGACCAGTTCAATATCCACAAATCAATCAATGTGATACATCACATTAATAGAAGAAAGTGTAAGAACCATATGATCCTGTCAATAGATGCAGAAAAAGCATTTGAAAAATACAGCATCCTTTCTTGATAAAAACCCTCTTGATAAAGTTGGGATAGAAGGAACATACCTTAACATCATAAAAACCATATATGAAAGACCCATAGCTAATATTATCCTCAGTGGGGAAAAACTGAGAGCTTTCTCCCTAAGATCAGGAACATGACAGGGATGTCCACTCTCACCACTGTTGTTTAACATAGTGCTGGAAGTTTTAGACTCAGCAATCAGACAATAAAATAAATAAAAGGCATCCAGATTGGCAAAGAAGAAGTCATACTTTCCCTTTTGCAGATAACATAATACTCTACATGGAACACCTGAAAGACTCCACCAAAAATCTGCTGGAACTGATCCAGGAGTTCAGCAAAGTTGCAGGATATAAAATCAATGTACAGAAATTGGTTGCATTTCTATATACCAGTAAGNTTTCTTGATAAAAACCCTCTTGATAAAGTTGGGATAGAAGGAACATACCTTAACATCATAAAAACCATATATGAAAGACCCATAGCTAATATTATCCTCAGTGGGGAAAAACTGAGAGCTTTCTCCCTAAGATCAGGAACATGACAGGGATGTCCACTCTCACCACTGTTGTTTAACATAGTGCTGGAAGTTTTAGACTCAGCAATCAGACAATAAAATAAATAAAAGGCATCCAGATTGGCAAAGAAGAAGTCATACTTTCCCTTTTGCAGATAACATAATACTCTACATGGAACACCTGAAAGACTCCACCAAAAATCTGCTGGAACTGATCCAGGAGTTCAGCAAAGTTGCAGGATATAAAATCAATGTACAGAAATTGGTTGCATTTCTATATACCAGTAAGGAAGCAACAAAAAGAGATATCAAGAAATTGATCCCATTTACAATTGCATCAAGACCCATAAAATACCTAGGAATAAACCTAACCAAAGAGGTAAAAGATCTATATGCTGAAAATTATAGAAAACTTATGAAAGAAATTGAAGAAGACACAAAGAAATGGAAAAACATTCCATGCTCATGGATTTGAAGAACGAATATTGTCAAATGTCAATACTACCCAAAGCAATCAACACATTCAATGCAATCCCAATCAAAACAGCATTCTTCTCAGAGCTAGAACAAACAATCCTAAAATTTGTATGGAACTGCAAGAGACCCTGGATAGCCAAAGTAATGCTGAAAAAAGAAAAGCAAGCCTGGAGGCTTCACAGTTCCAGACTTTAGCCTGTATTATAAATCTGTAATCATCAAGACAGTATGGCACTGACACAAAAACAGAGACCAATGGAACAGAGTGGAGAACCCAGAAATGGACCTACAAATGAATTGCCAATGAATCTTGGAAAGAGTATCCAATGGAAAAGAGACAGTCTCTTTAGCAAATGGTTCTGGGAGAACTGGACAGCAACATACAGAAGAATGAAACTGGACCACTTTATTACAACATACTCAAAAAATAAATTAAAATGGAAGAAAAACCTAAATGTGAGATAGGAAACTGTCACAATCCTAGAGGAGAAAACAACAACAACCTCTTTGACATCAGCTGCAGCAACTTATTACTCAACACGCCTCCAAAGATAAGGGAAATAAAAGCAAAAATGAACTTTTGTAACCTCATCAAGATAAAAAGCTTCTGCACAGCAAAGGAAACACTCAACAAAACTAAAAGGCAACCAACAGAATGGGAGAAGATATTTACAAATGCCATATCTGATAAAGGGTTAGTATCCAAAATCTATAAAGAACTTAACCAAACTCAACACTCGAAAAACAAATAATCCAGTGAAGAAATGGGCAGAAGATGCGAATAGACCCTTTTCCAAGAAGACATCCAGAAGGCCAACAGACACGTGAAAAGATGCTCAATGCCACTCATCACCAGGGAAATACAAATCAAAACCACATTGAGATACCACATCACAGCAGTCAGAGTAGCTAAAATTAACAACTCAGGAAACAAACAGATGTTGGCGAGGATGTAGAGAAAGGGGAACCTCTTGCACTGTTGATGGGAATGCAAACTGGTGCAGGCACTCTGGAAAACAGTGTGGAGGTTCCTGAAAAAAATTAAAAATAGAACTACCCTACAACCAAGCACTACTAGGAATTTATCTAAAGGATGCAGGAGTGCTGATTCATAGGGACACATGTACCCCAATGTTTATAGCAGCACTATCAACAATACCCAAACTATGGAAAGAGCCCAAATATCTATCAACTAATGAATGGATAAAGAAGATGTGTTATATATATGAATACTACTCAGCAATGAAAAAGAGTAAAATCTTGCCATTTGCAACAATGTGGATGGAACTGGAGGGTATTATGCTAAGTGAATCAGAGAAAGACAGATATCATATGTTCTCACTCATATGTGGAATTTGAGAAACTTAACAGATGACCATGAGGGAAAGGAAGGAACAAAAATAGTTACAAACTGATAGGGAGTCAAACCATAAGAGACTCTTAAATACAGAGTACAAACTGAGGGTTGATGGAGAGAGGGTGGGGAGGAGGAGGAAATGAGTGAAGAGCATTGAGGAGGGCACTTGTTGGGAAGAGCACTGGGTGTTGTATATAAGTGATGAATCATGAGAACCTACTCCCGAAGCCAAAAGTGCACTGTATACTCTATAAGTTAGCTACCTTGAGAATAAATTATATTTAAAAAAGAAATATGTGAAGGGAATTAGAGTGCACTTAATGTGATGAACATTGAGCAATGTTTAAAGTGATGTATAGTATTGCTGAATCATTATATTGTGCACCTGAACTGATACAACACTATGTGTTCATCATAATAGAATTAAAATGAATGAATGAATGCTTTTTTAAAAGCTATAAATAAAAACTTAAAAAAACATACTCAGTGAAATTTGAGCAAAAAATATGAAGACAATTTAGCATGGAAGATATGTGTATAGTAAATGAGTACAAGAAAAAATGCTGAACATCATCAGTCACTAGTCAACTGAAACCCCATTGAAGTATGACCAGCTAAAATTAAAGAGACCAGCCATACCAAATGTTGGTGACGATATGGAGTAACAGGAATTTGCGTTTGCTAATGCTGGTAATTTTAAATAGTACAGACACTCTGGAAAATACTTTGAAAGCTTTTTTGTTTGTTTTACATTGAGGTGAAAATTCATATAGCAATATTAATGCATTTAAAGAGTACAATTCAATAGGATACTTGTTTTTCTTAATTTTTTCATTTGAGTATAGTTGACACACAGTGTACATTAATTTCATGTGTACAACATAGTCATTCTACTTCTCTGTACATGATGCTATGCTCACCACAAGGGTAGCTACCATCTGTCACTATACAACACTATTGCAATATCATTGACCATATTCCCTATGCTATGCCTTTTATTCCACAGTGGCTGCAGCGTTTTATATTCCCACCAACGATGTATTAGGGTTCCTATTTCTCTCATCATCATAAAAACTTATTTTCCATCTTTTTATTATAGCTATCCTCATGGATAAGAAGCGGCATCTTATTGTGGTTTTGATTTGTTGTCCCAGCATTAAAAAAGTTACACATACACCTACCATACCCTGTAGCCATTTGCAATATTATAAATTTCCCCAAAAGAAATGAAAGCATTTATTCACAGAAAAACTTGTATAAGAATGTTTGTGGCAGTTTTATTTGCCATAGACCAAACCTAGAAACAACCCAAATGTCCATAAACAAATTGTGGTACACATATATACTGGAATACTAATGAGCAACATGGATGAATTTTTTAAAATGCTAACAGAAAGAAACCAGTGTATTTCATTTACATAAAATTCTAGAAAAAACATTGATCTCTGGTGACAAGAAAGCACATCAGGTGTTCCCTGTTTCCCTGTAGTTGTATATTGAGGGGTGAAGAGAGGAAGGCATTATAAAGAGACTTGAGGAAGTGATGGATATGTTCATTATCTCGATTATGATGGTGATTTTACAGTATACATATATCAAAACACATAAAATTTTCCACTTTTAATATGTGCCATTTATTCCACATCAATTATTCTCAAGAATGCAGACACCAGATTAAGTCATATATTCTTTCCTGTCTCCCCATTCTTACTAATTCTGTATTCTAGTGAAGAGAGTCTATCCTTTCTAGCAAAGCATTCCAAGTCTTTCCTGGAATAGTTCTGATCTAAATTTTTAAGCTTAAACATTCTTTATATATCCCTTTACAGATTTTATACTCTATCTCATGTGATGGTACCCATCTCATGCTATGCTCTCCTGCTTCTTTTTGTTCCATCAGTGTCTTCTCTTGAAATCCTCCCAGATTAATCATGAATGTCTTTTTGATACAGGCAGTATAGTTTTAGGAAAGAGGAAGATGCTGTGATAGGAAAGTCTGGTTCAAATCCCAATTTACCACTTGTTAGCTCTGGGAAAATTACATAAACCTCTCTCAGTTTCAGTTTTCTAATCTGTAAAATTGAGAGGATGTCATTTTCTTAACTTTTCTGCAGGCCAATGGAAACAATATTGAAATTTTTAATTCTTCTTTTCATTCTTCTCAGTTTCTTCAAATTTATTTGATACTTTCTCTGTGATTCTACAAATGGAGACTTCTAAAGGTTTGTTTCAGAGAATTAAAAGAAGTTTGTGAATCCTGCCCAAATGTAGCTCTGAATTTATGAATGAAAAATAGAACTTCCATAAACCAACCATTCATTAAATAGACAGAAAAATTACTGGCTTTTAACATTTCTTATAGCATTTTGTATAAGCCTTTATGCTACTATAAGCACCCAGAGCAGTTACTTAATAGAGGATCTTGAATGAATGAGAGAATGAAAACTGAATGACATATTGGTGAATAGATTCAGAATAGAAATTTATATCTGTGTAGTTTCTGGGTCAAATGGAAAAGCAGATTGCTCACTATTTTACATTAGAACACTTACAGTATAGAGAAACATGCTTCTTAGGTATTTCAACACCTTTCTCAGAGTTAACTATTGAATATAGATGTCAGTAAAAGAAGTGGTTACATTTTTTAAACAAGTTAATTAGATTTCATCAGTATTTTCATAGCTCAATGAAAGCTTATTTAATTTTATCGTTGGAGGGTCTATTTAAATTAAATCAAAATAATAAAATTTTTGTTCTTCAAATACTTGTGCATGACAAAAACTTGTACATGACAAAGAACTGTGAAAACAGATTAACTCTGAAGTCTCAGTGGCTTAACACAGTAGAATTCTATTTCTCATTCAAGTTACATGTCTAGCACTGGTTCAGAGAAGCTCTGATCCACATAGTCACTTAGAGTCTGAGAATGATACACTCTCACATCTCAGTACAGGACCTCCATAATTTTCACATTAGATGTGAGAGGACAAAGAACTCACGCTCTCTCTTATTTGCTCTGTCTTAGAAGTGTTAAAAGTCATTTTTAGTCTATAGTCCCTTGGGCAGAATGTTCTCCTTGGGTATCTTATGTTTCTGCACATCTTGCAAACAGAATTGACTTCTTTTGTTCTGGACTATCTCTCCAAAGATATTTGTACAGTGAGAAGCCTTAGAAAGATATGTGTCTCACTCTGAAGTGAAGGGCGGGCATGCTTACTCCCCAGTATAAAAACTTCAGGTTTCCTAAGCTCAGGGTTTCCCTCCTTGTAATACAACTTGTGAGCATCCATCAGGACTCATTTGGGTGCCCTTATGGGACTTAAGGTAAGGGAAGTTAATGCAAAAAAAAAAAAGTTGCTGGTACTCTGTCTATTGCTATTACTGTAATAATCTTCACGTCTTCTCTGCTCTGGGGTCTTGTTTTCTTCCACCAGCATCTGTCTGGTGATAGAACTTATTACCTTGTAGGTAGGGTAAGACTTCAGATCCTTCCTGATTCTTGACAAATGTATACAATAAACACATCTGATACACAACTGAAAATGATTAATAAGAACTCCGAAGTTTCATTCATTTAATAGATATATGTACCTAGTATATGTGAGAAATGATACCAGGCATTAGAGAATGTGAAGTTTAAAAGATAGCTTTTTTCCCTCGGGTTTTTTATTGTCTATGTGGTAGCCATGTATGGAAACAACTATTACAATACAGTATCAGAACAACTGTAATAGAGCTATGTACCACCTAAAGTGAGATTTTAAGAATTAAGAGTATCTCAGTCCCCTGGGAGGGAGGCTTTACACTGAGGAGACAGTATTTTAACTGAAGTGTGAGATGAATGCAAGTTCACCAGATGGTCATGAAAAGGATAAGACTTCTAGACAGAGGAAAAATTATGAATAAAACCCTGAGGCATGTCCCATTTGGGGAACTGCAAATAGTTCAGCATGGCTTAAGTTTTAAGTGCAAGGAAGCAGAGGATGAATATGAAAAGAGTGGTTTGTAACTTGGATGTAAATTTAAAAAATTAAGAAAATTTAAAAGTGGCTTGAGAGGTAAGCAGACTGGACTGTGAAGGTTTTTATATGCCACATAGAAGACTTTGGTCATGGTCCTTTAGGCCATGCAGAACTATTTAGGTGCACTTGAAAAAATAAGAAGAAGAATTTGTGGTAATAAGACTTTTAAAGAGGATTTTAAGAAGCAAATCTTATTCTTTCTAGAATAGCAATTTACTAAATTACTATGCTCACCTTCCTTTTCATATAAGGTCATTCTTTTATTGATATTCTAGTTATTTTCTTCTTCTAATTAAATAACTTCTCTGTAATATTGCATATTGCCTTAAAGTGGACATTTAAACCAGTTTTGAAATAGCAGCTACATACCCAAGCTATGACACAGCTGTATCTCAAATGTAAGTTATATTCTTTATACCCTAATGCTAGTGAGAAAAGGATGTGAGGTTTCATTAAATAAAATTGTATTAATTCCTTTCACAAAGGAGGCATGGTCTTTACTACTTCTATGATTTTTTTTTTCTTTTAGAAGGCTGATCTCTTAATTTTTATGTACTATTGTGATACATGCACTTGGATATCTTCTAATAACATTTCTGAAAAGACTTAAATTGAAATACAGTTGACAGTCACCTGTCTATGTTAAATAGATTATATTCAACTTGGTGTTTCAAAAAATAATATTTACATACTCCTTTAAGATATGTTGGGGGCTTTTCTCCTGAAGAATAGAGTTTTCCAAGTGCCTGCGTGGCTCAGTTGGGTAAGCATTCAACTCTTGATTTTGGCTTAGGTCATGGTCTCACAGTTCATGGGATTTAGCCCTGCATTGGCCTCTGCAATGACAGTGTGGAGCCTGCTTGGTATTATCTCTCTCTCTCCTTCTCTCTCTGCCTCTCTCTCTCTTTCAAAATAAATAAATAAACTTAAAAAAAAAAAAGAATAGAGTTTTCCTTGCAGTAAGATCAAACAGGTACTGGAAACCCAGAGCATGTATGTATTCCTGGTATTTGTTCAGGCACTTGGCAAATCCATTCAAGAGTGATATACTGTCTTTTGCTGTTATTAGAATTTACAGATGTAAGGCAGATGCCATTCTACATAGCTGCAGACCTTTTTGTTGCTCTGGAAAAAAAAAAAAAGAAACGAAGGAAAAAAATCTATGACAAGGCAGGACAAGGCATATCTTACAAAATTAGACTGTGGGTAGCCATGCTGGAGTCACAGAGGTGACATCATAGTATAGTAATCTCTTACATTATAGTATGAAATACTCTATTGACTCTCAAATGATGATTCATCCCAGAGCTTTACTTATATCCCACTAGAAAACTATCTACCTCTTATGATTCTAAGAATGCTACAAAGGACTTCCTGCCCAGCAGTATAGTTTCCTGTTTATTGGTATATACTGGTAAACAAACCATTCCACAATTAGTAATGAAGTTTAAGGTACAAATATCCCTACGTGAGGCATCTTATACCTAATAGGTCTCTAGGTGAGGCATTTTATACTTAATATGCCCCTAGGTAAGGCATTATATACTTATATTATACTATAAATGCATTGTAAATGCAGATTTTGTTCATTGTTGATGGTAAGGATAAAATACTTGGGTACCAGTTGTATGAAGGGGGAGAGGATTTGGAAGATGCAATAAAGGGTAGGTGGAGATTCCAAAGACAAATAAAATGATATTGGCTAATATTTTTGAAGCTTTAAGGAAGTTCTAAGCTCTTTAAGTTATCTCCTTTAACCCACCTCAACAAAACTGTGAGGTACATACTATTCTTATCCCCCATTTAAAAAATGTGGCAACTGAAATACAGGTAAATTAAGTAACTTTTCCAAGGTTACATAATTGGTAAATAGTTGAGATTCTAGTCTAGACAGACTGACGCTATTGCCCGTACTCTTAACCACCATCGTGTACTTCATTTATGTCACAGTTTTGTGCATGTGTCCTGTGAGTTAAAGCTCCCTGCATGGCACACAGTGGTTGGTCCAGCAAGCTACAGTCAGTTTACCAAAGGAGTGGTAGAGTATGTATAATAAATATATAAAATAATATGAGGTGATAGGGAAATTCTTCTGTTCCTTCACCAGCTTTCCAAGTTCTTCCTTCATATTACTATAAAGAACAAAAAAAAAAAAAAAAGAATTCAGTAAATGTTTGAGTAAATAAATAAGTTAAGCATCAAAGTTGTAGTTTGTGTTATCAGACATTGCCAACATACTCATTGCATTTCTAATTTCCTAGAGAAAAGCAGTACCTTAAGCTAGTATTCATATATTTCTCATTGTGAGAAGTAAAGGAAGCATAATGAAAAGCCTTTGCATATATGAAAAGAAAGCACTCTGTGGTAGGGGAGATATTCCTCTATTCATTTTTATCTCTTTTTTCCTTTCATGTAGGCCAAAAGTAAACTGGGTTATTAAAGTGAGTTTTCCATTTTTGTGTTCTTAAATTTTCCCTTTCTTTGCCAAGAAGGTTCTTTCTCTCTAACCTACGAACAGATTTACCTTCTACTTGCCCCTTTTCAAGCAAAAGGGTGAGGAAAAACGAACTGATATGTCAAGATGTTTAAGAGGCCAAGCTTTAAAGTCAAACGATTTGAAATCCCGAGTCAACCATTTGCTAAAAGCATGACCTTGGGCAAGTTATTAGTGATTTGGAACCTTATTTTCCTCTTCTATAAAATAGACATATCAAATGTGTGTACTTACAACTGTATGTAACAAAACTTTCAATTCTCAATGGGTTCATTTTCACTAATCAAGAAGCAGCTGCTGATTTGGGTGCACAAGCTTGCGGATGTCAGAGCCAGCTTCCCAGCCATTCTCTAGGCTGTTCCTCAATTCTTTCACCTCAAGATAACGAATCACTGCAACTACAGGCATTTCATTGTGTTCAAAGCAGGAAGAAGATAGAAGTGGTAGTAATAGCCATTGCTGTCTTTCTTTTTATGTTAGCAGAAAAGCAAAGTCATCTCTAGGAACCCAAATTTCTACTGACAGAACTGTCATGTGCTCACTTACTTCTACTTAAGGACTTTGAAAAAACAAGGATTTAACCCTCCCAATGGGATTCAAAAGTTGGTGAGTCAGTCAAACATATGTTACAAAGGAGAATAGAGTTACCTGATTGGTTTGATAAATATTAAATTAGGTGTTATATAAAGTGCTAATTATAAGCCTATTGTATAGAAAGTTCTAAATAATTGACATCTATAGTTATAATTGCCATTTCTTTTATTAGTTTTTACCATTACCAGGGAAGAATACAAACCCTCCATAGACTTTCTAGATAAAATCCAAAATCACAGATTCTGCTGCCAGAGGCTTTTTCATTTCTGCCCAGTCTTATCTCTGGCAGCTGTTTCACACTTGATACAGCAACACTAACTGCTTTAGTAAAAACTAACTGCTTGGAATTCTTTCCCATACAAATGATTCTGGTTTCCTCTTTTCTCCTTTCTGTCCCAGTTCCTTTCCATTCTTACTGGCTTATCTTGTACTGACTCATCCTTTAAAACTTGTATAGGTTTTACCTCTCTGATGACTCCCAGCCCCACCCAAAGTGGGATGAGTGCCCCTCTTCAATACTTTCTAGTACACTGATTGCATCACTATCACAGACTTTACAAAAGAATAGGAATTTTCTTTTGATGGCCTCCTGTGTCCTTAGTACATGATTCTTAAACTCAAATGAGGAGTTCTGTTGAGTCTTCTTTAATCTTCATGGCCTTCTGCCCAAAATTCTTTATAAACATCTGTCTCATCTCTCCCCTTCTTCACCCCTCTCTCAAGGATAGTGATCACCTTTTCAAGAAATAATAACTGGATTGTGATTTATTTCTTGGTGTTTTGGAAAATAAACATTTACTTGGCTAGCCTGAGCTCCTGTTGATTCTGAGTGCCAGTAGCAAGGAGTTAAAAATGGAACTACCTAAACTAGCTAGATAAAGAATCTCTGTTCTTTGAGCTTTCTGATAGTTCAATTGCCATGGAAACAGCTTTCCTCCTGTGTTAGTTATTAGGACTTCTTTTTTCCTTAAATAATTTGGAGGGCAGCCATGTTCCACAGTAGACTACTTCATGGGAAAGATCATACTTGACATCCCTTTCCTTATGCTAAATTGCAGCAAACAGAAAAGCAGCAATCCTTCAACATATCACATTCCATTTTAAGACTGAATTATTACATCAGGTAATATATTTGATTAAAAAAATACTTCACACTGGAGTGTGAATATGAAGTAAGAACAGGAATACATTTCTAAATCAAAACCATTCTAATAGATATTATTAATCGAGGCAGTTAGCCTACAGTCTTGACTTATATTTATATCAGATACAAGTACCACATCCTCTTACAGGGAGAGAATCACCCTTCCATGATATTGTCCAGGGAAATGAATTCTCTGTCCCTTGAGAATCTCTGAGATGAAATACAGATAAGGTAAACCTTTTCATAGATGACTGAAGTTATGGTTTCAACTACTTTGGGGGGACTTTTTTCTCTGAAATAGGAAGAGTCACAGGACTGTGTTAAAAATTTTCACCTGATTTTGATCAGGGCAGAATAGCCGTTATGGATTCATTTAAGTTACAAGCCTTATTTCTATGGAGAAAGCTCTAGAATATTATGGAATATGCCTGAGTTTGCTACCACAGGAATTAGAAAAATTTTTCCCTCTCATCTTATAAGACAGAGATCAGTAATAACTTAATTGCAGCTGATTTTAAATGTGACTATTTGATTTTTAAGTTCAGCCTGCCATGGACAAACCTGTAAATTTGGCAAAGTGGGCCTCCCCTTTTGTAATTTCCATAGATTGAATAACTAGGGCCTAGTCATTTCTTTCTCTATTAAAAGTTATTTTTAAGAAATTATCTGAAACTCCATAGTTTGAAGCCCAAATTGTTGCTTATAGCTAAAGCATTTTCACTTGAAAAAAAATCACCTTTTTTAGTTTAAACTGAAGTACAATTTGGGTATGAGAGAAGCAGCTACATTCTCCCTTAGGTATAGGTGATAGTCATGCCTCTAAATTTGTTATGTTTAGAAATAGAAATAGAGTGACTTATTATTATTAACTTATTTATTATTTTAAAAACTTATTTATTATTCTAAACTTACATCATTCCCAAGAAGTTTGGAGTTTCGTAGCAATGTGATAGCTTTTCTGATCAGTAATCCTTCTCTAAATAGCAGATGGATTATTAAGAAAAAGAAGTTTATGGGTTTGATTAGAACAACTTTGACCACATATTTTGACAAATGAACCTGTGGAGACATCTTATAATGAGTGGTTTAGGAAGAATCTTCAGAGCTGAAATTTGACACCGATGTGAAATGGCCCCTGTGTCAAAGACTAAATCTATCAATTACTAAATTAATTTTATAACAATTGCTTCCAGCTTTGAGACATAATTGACATATTACATAGAAAATGTTAATTTAACTTTTCTAAATGAGCGTCATTCATTCAGCATTCAAAAAAAAAATTAAAAAATTTTTTAAAAACATTGGTTTTACTCTTACTATGGTCCAGGTTCTCTGCTAAATGTTAGGAAAGAGATATGAATGATTTACAGAGCTCATAGTCTAAGAGAAAAAATAGAAAAGGAAATAGTTGCAATAAAATCCAGTGATGTAATGTTTCTTATCTACAGAAAATAGTCAATAAATATTTGTAGCTGCTTAAGATATTCGAACTAAGCACTAGTTTAAATCTGTTACTCTTTTTTTATTATTATTCTTTCTTACATTTCCAGGCTTAAAATAAAAATTGCTTTGGGGATATGAAATATATATAAAAGTGCTTTATAATTTGCAAAACATGATGCAAATATATGGCATGATTACAAACTTTTTTTGTTATATCTTTGAATGCAACAGTGCTAGACTGATTTTGGAGACTTGCCTAGAGTGATCACTTTTTCTGGAGATGTACAACAGGGATCAAAATTATTAGACACAATCAGTCTAAATCAGAGAAAGTATTTATGTAACAAATATAAACACATTTCTGGGGATCCCCTGCTTTTTGAGCTGTTTTTTTTTTTTTTTCTGATATAGCCAGTATGTTTGTTTTTCCTCAGCAAGGAGACTACTTCACTTCATCAATACCCAGCTTTTAATTAGCTAGCCAATTAAATTTTGATTCTCAAATAATATAATCTTATTTATCATTAGGGAATTTACATTATGAGTGAGTGTTGTTCTTTTAAGATAATCATTTTTGGAAATTATACCCTTATTCCAGTGCTCAAAACAAAATGATTTGCAAAGTGGTTTTGTTGTTGTTGTTTGTTTGTTTGTTTTTGGAGAGGGCATGAGTGAGAGAATCTAAAGCAGGTTCCACACTCAGCGCAGGGCCCGACACGGAGCTCAATCCCTTGAGCCTAGGATCATGACCTGAGCTGAAATCAAGAATGGTGACTGAACTAACTGAGCCATCCAGGTGCCCCAAAGACTGCCTTTTAGACATATTGAAGTGTTTTATTTAAAAACGATATGTGGTATATTTTAGTGACATAGAGATAGATGTAAGTTCATTACAGAATATTTAAAACTTTGATAAGCAAAATAAGAAAATTTGAATCTATATTGCCATCTCCTGGAATAACAACCTTCAGCATTTTACTTTATATTCTTCTACTTTTTAAGAGAAAGATAATTCTTTATAAATGAGACCATACTGTTATATTGTTTTGAATTATTTACCCAATGGTTGAAATTTGTTATATAGATATACTGTATTTTATCTAATCCGTTTTCTATTGTTGGACACATGTTGTTTCCCTTTTCTTTTTCTATGAAAAAGAGAACTGTGTTGAACATGCCTATGGCTGAATCTTCATTCCATCCACTTATTTCCTTAAACCAACTAACTAAAAGTAAAATTGGCAAAACAAAGAGAATGCATATAATTTGCCCTCCAGCAATATATGCCTGATTTCCTAATCCTTTGCTGAACTTAAATATTTTTAAAGTCTTTATCAATTTAAGAGTAAAAAAAAAGTGATTTCATTTTCAGGAACAATTTTACTTTTATTATTAATGGGGCTAATCTTATAGTTACTCATCATTTTATTTCTTTCATCAATTGCCCTATTAGTATCTTTACCTGTGTTTCTTGTTTGAAATTTTTTAAAATGTTTTATTTATTTCTGAAAGATAGACAGAGCGCAAGTGGGGGAGGGACACAGAGAAAGGGAGACACAGAATCTGAAGTAGGCTCCAGGCTCCGAGTTGTCAGCACAGAGCCCACCCAACACAAGGCTCAAACTCATGAACCGTGAGATCATGACCTGAGCCGAAGTCAGGTGCTTTACTGACTGAGCCACCCAGGCGCCCCTACCTATGTTTCTACTGATGTGGGGTTTTTTTCTTTATTTATTGGAAGACTCTATACATTAAAGCTAGTTTACAAAGTGTATATAGTATGCAAGGAATACATAGTATACAAAGTATACATGTGTTGCAATTACCTTAACTAATATTGTCTTTTTGTAGTATTTCTGCTATATTTTAGTATAAAACTTTATTTTTAAGTAATTATTTTAATTATGGCATTTTCATTATTTTAAAGTATTTATTTGGATCTTTAGACAGAAAGATTTAATATTGAGGGAAAGAACAAAAAGTATTTGATCCTAATATTGAGAATAAGATCAATACTGTAGCTGGGCAATGCTATTTGGAATTTTTTAATTAGATGATAAGAAGTATTGAGATAGCTGTTTGTAAGACTAATCAAATTTTTTTCATTCATTAATTTTATTTGATATGGTACAACATGTATTAAGCCTACTCTGTATGATTAAGACTTACATAAGCCTTATTAGCATTTAAAAGAAACTATTATGGTTACTTTTGCTAAAAATCCTAGACATATGCTCTGTTTTAGATTCACCTGAGACCCCTGCCATGTGACCTTTGCTATGTGGGTTCCAGATTGGGGCCTCTCCTGGGTTTTGCTGACACTGTCAGGGCTAGACTGCTCACTGCTAACGTCTCTTTGAGCTTGCCTTTCTTCCTCACAGTCCCATTTGTATTATTTGGGGTTGGTTGTGGGTAGTGAGGATTCCTGTTCCTTCTGTCATAGTCCAACTTACTAAACAGTATCAAGCTTTCTCCTTTAATACTCCCAGGAAAGAGACACTCTCTCCTTCTACCCTGGTAGGTATGCACTCTAAATCTATTGCTTATGGGGCACCTGGGTGCCTCAGTCGATTAAGTGTCGAACTCTTGATCCCAACTCAAGTTATGATCTCACAGTTGTGAGACTGAGCCATGCGTTGCTGCTTGGGATTCTTTCTCTCCCTGTCTCTCTGCCCCTCCCCGACCCATGCTCACTCTCCCTCAAGAAATAACCTTTAAAAAACAAATAAATAAATTAAATAAATTTATTGCCTGTAAATCACAAAGTTCACAGTCAGTCTTTAGATACAAATCTTTGTAGTTGCAGAATACCCTGCTGATAACTTTTTCTGTGAACATAATCAAATATTAACCTCCCTTTTCCAAGAGTAGCACCAACTCAATCCCTCCTGACTTTACCAGTTATGGACTTTAAATGTCATTATGCACTTTCTCCCTTGCATAGTGTAGCCACACGAAACAAGTAACATTATTTTTGCTCTGAGAATATGTTAGAAGAATGTTTATCTCAAGACCATTAGCTAGGTAGTCACTTCTATGTCTAGTTATATAGCAGCCTTCTTAGCCAGTTAAATGAATAGAATAAAAAAGCAGCCTCCTTTTATAAAGTGAGCTGAATGATGTGATTACTGGCAAATATAAAAGGAATAAGGTAGGTTGAAATAACTGTGGAAAGCTTCACAAAGGAGAACAAATTTGAGATACACTTCGGAGTATGTTGTATCCTTTGTTCACAGTTCTTCCTCTTTCCTTTCTTCCCCTTACCATGATTCTGCCCTCCTCCATGACAGGATTATACTTACATGTTCCATTGATGTTGGGCTTAGTTATGCTAATTGCTTTCACTCTGAAACGTAGGCAGAAGTGGTTGATTCAGTGTTAGTTCTGAACTAGGCCTAAAGAGAAATCATGTGTTTCTTCTTACTCTTTCCTGCCTCTGCCAGCGCCATGAGACGAGCGTGTCCCAGTTCACTGAAGGCTGTAGAGTGAGGCATCTAGGACAGACCTGAACCTCTGGCAGCTGAAGCCAAACCCACCTGAGCCCAACAGAGATCAGCCAAACCCAACGACCCACAGACTTGTGAGTAAGAGAAATAAGTGTTTGTTGTTACAGCCACTGAGTTTGGGGGTTGCTACTTGATATTATGGTAGTTAACACCTGACTAATGCTTACATGTTGTAGAAAATTGTTAGGTCATGAACTAGTAGCATCTTCCTTTCTGTTTCCTCACTGCCTCCATTTAGGCTTTTATCCTGCCTCTTTGGATTATTTTAAAAGTTTCCTATTTTTTCCCACCTGCATTAGTTAGGGTAGCCCAATAGCTATAGAAGTTGATCAAAAATTTATAGGGTTTCAAACTCAATACAGGTTTAACTCTTGCTCATATTTCTACCCTATTATCATAGGTAGGTGGGGATCCTCCTTCCACACAGTATTTCAGGGGTCCAGACTGATGGAGCCTCTGTTTTGTTTTTTCTTTTGTTTTACAATTATCTTACACGACACATGTAAGAAAGCCTAGAGAATGTAGCTTTAACTGTGGGAACAAGAGAAAATGTTAATGTTGACTATTATGAGCAATTTATTATCTCTGCTATGTTACCACTTGCATAATATCACTTGCTTTAATCTAGAGTTATTAATCCTAAAAATTCAATGTGATAGTAACTCTCTCCTTAAAATCTCTGGTATTAGTTACCTGCAGTTTCAGCACCAAATTTAGCATATGATTTCCATATAAAGGGTTTCTGTTTTCATCCAGTACTAACATGGAAGAACAAGTGAAGCGGCTACTCTTTGCTTTCTTTAGTACATAATCCTATCATTCCAAAACATGAACAAGCAATGGAGAAGTTACCTACAATTTCATGGGAGAGGTAGGGGTTATTCACTGAATGGCAAACAATTTATTAACTAATTTTTTAATTAGTTTAATTAATAAATTTATTAATTTATTAAGAAACGCATTTCGGTTTCTTCATATTTCTGGAGCCTTTATAGAGAGTACATTCTCTGCCCAGAAGCCTTTTTCTTCTACTCTGCATGTCAAGAGCCCATAAACACTTTAAGGGCTAGTTCAAGTATCTTCTTCACTGTGGAGACCTTCCTACCTTTATTCCATTGCACAACCTTCACAGAATTCCTTGTTCTTCTGTGCTCTTGTAGAATTGTGTACACACCTCTACTGTAGTATTTATTACATCGTTTAATATATTAGGTATCCAAAAAAATATATATTAGGTATCTAGTTCACCAGAATAGGGACCTTGTCATCTTTGAATTCTTAGCATAGTACCTAACATGTAGCTTGAAACACAATTTCTCAGTAAATGTTTGTCGATGCAAGAAAAACTTCTCTGAGAGCTGGAAACCTGGCCCAGAGACAGGAGGCTCTCAGTTCATGACCAAAGGTTTAGTAACTAGTCTGGAATGCAGGGCTCTCCCATGAGGCAAGCCCTCAGAGTAACTTTAATTCTTTGCCCCAAAGTGCTATCATTGAAGGGAAAAAAAAAAATTGGAGCATTTTGATATGGTAGTTTCCAAAAACTTCTTAAATTACACTTTCTGTGAAGAGAAAGCTGAAGGGGAGAGGAGATTAAGAGAAAAGAGAATACTGAGCCAGAAGCTAAGGACATTTCAGAAATGTTACAAGAGTTAAAATGTGCAACTTTCCCCCTCGCTTCTGGATTTACATGCATTTAATATAGCCTGACCTGTTGAACTTATCATGGGTTTCCCTGTGGAGACTGTCTCTTTCAGGCCAAATTGTCTGTCTAAGGTATCAGATAGAGAAATAATCATATATCCGTACCAGTTCAATGAATGTTTTTGAATTCATAAAATAATCCAGGACCTAAATTTTGCAGTGTTAGACAGTAACAAACAGCAAGATGAATCTTTGCACAGAAGAACAGTTTGAATATGTTGCCAGTGTCTCAAGTTTCTTTCTTATCATTTTGGCCTTAATATTGAAGCTGACCAGAAATAGGCAAGACTCTACAGAGCAATTATGACACATCCTCCAGAGAATTAGGCAATAGAGACATAGACAAGACATAAGGAAGCCCTGTTATGCTAACTGGAATGGGAGTTAGTCGGAATATTACTTAACATAGCTCTTGCTGCTGTCTACAAATAAATTTCCTAATCTGAATCATTTAACACAAAAGTATATTTTTTCCTCATGTTGGGCAGTGCACCTCTGAATAATTAAGGGATAATGTTGTCCTGGCTTTCTTTCAATGGTTTCTCCCATCCTGTGACTCTGGAAAATTTAACATAGGATCCCAACATTGCCCTGGGGGTTGTCTCCATCCAGAAGTGAGAAAGGAAAAAGTTCACAGGGAATCTTGTGTGGTTGTTCTTATAGGCCACGTCTGGAAAGGGTGTATATTACTTCTGTGTCCATTCCTTTGGCAAGAAGGTTAACACAAGGCCATGCCTAAGTCCAAGTAAAGCTAGAAATGTGGCCAAAGACTGTCCTTTCAGAAATCATTTTTATAGTGTGTTACTAGAAATGTAGTTGAACTATTGTAAGGAGAAGGATACCAGTATGGCAGACAATGTATAATCCATTGATAAAATAAACATGGTTTTAAAAAATAGAATAAGAAAAGCTTAGCCAATCCTCATTTATGTGGATTACATACTTATGAATTTGCCTACTTACTGAAATTTGTATGTAACCCCCAAATCAGACTTTCAGTGCTTTCAATTATTTGTGGACATGCACACAGCTGCACAGCATTTGAGTCACCCGACTGTGCACGTTACTAGCTGAGGTTGCTTAAGGTGACACTCCCTGCTGTCTTGTTTCAGCCTTCATATTATAAATGAGTGTGCTTTTCATAGTCTATTTGGTACATTGTTTTCATTTTTGTGCCTTTTGTTGGTGATTACACTGTTTACAATGGCCCTCAAGCATGGTTTTGAAGTGCCATTCAGTGTTCTAAGCACAAGAAGACTGATGTGCCTTGAGGAGAAAATACATGTATTAGGTAAGCTTTGTTTAGGAACAAGTTACAGTGCTGTTGGCTGTGAGTTCAATGTTAATGAGTCAACAATATATATTAAATAAGACATCTTTAAACAGAAACTCACATAAAACAAGATTGTGTATAGATTGGTTGACCAGAGGCTCACAAAACCTAATCTTGCACTTCTTCTAAGGGCAGTGGTTCAGTATTTGTGAATTCAGGGTTGAATTCATGTTCATGGTGACTTTATGTAACATAAGTGTCATAAATAACAAGAATCAGCTCTGTGTATGTGTGTGTGTAATTTTAATTTTTCTTTCCACTTACATTTTTTTGGTTAGTCACTGCCTGTTGCCTATCTCAAAAGGCGTTCCCTACTTCCCCATGATGTCATGGTTCTGTATACTAACAAGACCCTGATTTTGTTCACATATCAGGCAGAGTAACTTGATCACAGCTATAATTATCCCAGTACCTGGATAAGTTTTACTTAATACACAGTTCTAGTTGACAAAATATAAGGGGTCTGTTTTGCACTGCATTCCATTTTCTCCTACCTCTCATATTGTATGAGGAAGTACTCCAGCCATTTTGCAACCATGAGATAAGGGCCAAGAAACTCCCCAAATATTAACTTAATTGAGCTTCTAGATCAGTAACAGCAACTGTCTATCTCTAGACTTCATAGTTGTACAGATGTTAAGTCCCTATTTTTAAACTATTATCACTTTCTTCTTTTCTTACTTACCAGAGTGCTTATGGCCAAAACTATTGCTACTTACTCACATAATATTTAATCCATTCAACAGATGTTTCTAAGTGTTTACCATATGCAAGCACTGTTAAAATCATAGATATTCAGTAGTGAACAAAACAGATAAATTCATACCACATGAATAGAAAAAGATTTTTTTAAAGGATGAATTTATTTCATGTGCTTATTGACTGTTTCTATATCTTCATTGCAAACATCTGCATTCAGAATGTTTGTTCATTTTAATTGGGTTCTTAGTCTTTTTAAATTATTGAGTAAGACATGTTATATATTCTAAGTAGAAACCCTTCCCAAACATATCATTTGCAAATTTCTTCTTTCATTCTGTGGGTTGCCTTTTCAATTTCTTGAAAGGCATTCTCTGAACTCCAATAAAATGTTGAAGTAGGGAGAGCTGACATCCTTGTCTTGTTCTTCATCTTAAGGAGAAGCATTTAGTTTTCACCATTCAGTATGTTATTAGCTATAGGTTTTTATTTTTCTATATTCAGAAGTGATATTGAGGTCAGTAGTGTGTAAAAGTATAATATTTATAGTGATGTTAAAGGTCAGTAGTTTTCTTATCTTGTGATGTTTATGATTAGATTTTATATTGAGTCAAGAGCAGCCTCAAAGTGGGGCGCCTGGGTGGCTCAGTCGGTTAAGCATCCAACTTCAGCTCAGGTCATGATCTCACAGTTTGTGGGTTCGAGCCCTGCATCAGGCTCTGTGCTGACAGCTAGCTCAGAGCCTGGAGCCTGCTCCAGATTCTGTGTCTCCCTCTCTCTCTGATCCTCCCCTGCTCACGCTGTCTCTCTCTCTCTCTCTCTCAGAAATAAAACAAACAAACAAAAAAAAGAGCAGTCTCAAAGAATCAGTTGGAAAGTGTCCCTCCTCTTTTTTAATTTTTGAAGAATTTGTGAAAATCATTATTAATTTTTCTTTAAATGTTTGGTAGAATTTACCAGTGAAGTCATCTGGGCCTGGGCATTTCTCTATAGTAGGTTTTTATATTATTAAGTCAATCTCTTTACTTGTTCTAGATCTATTTAGAATTTTTCTTTCCTTCTGGAGTCAACGCTAGTACTTCATGTCTTTTAGGAAATTGCCCATTTCACCTATCATCTGCCTTATTTGGCATGTAACGATTCACAGTATTTCCTGATAATATTTTTTATTTCTGAAAGGTCAGTTTAATAATATTTTATTTTTTAATTTTTATTATTGAAGTGTAGTTGACATTACAATGTTACATTAGTTTCAGGTATAAACATAGTGATGCAGTTATTATATGTACATTCCTCAGTGCTCATCATAAGAGTAGTCACCATCTGTCTACATACAATGCTACTACAATATTATTGACTATATTCCCTATGCTGTACTTTTCATCTTTGTGACTTATTTATTTTATAACTGGAAGTTTGTAATACTTAATCCCTTTCATCTATTTTGCCAATTCCTCCACCCCCTTTCCTTTTGCAAACCAACAGTTTGTTCTGCATTTATGAGTCTGTTTCTATTTTGTTTATTTGTTCATTTATTTTGCTATTTAGATTCTACATATAAGTTAAATCATATGATATTTGTCTTTCTCCATCTTCATTATTGCACTTAACATAATACTCTCTAGGTCCCACCATATTGCTACAAAGGCAAGATTTCATTCTTTTTTATTATGGCTGAGTATATATATATATATATATATGTGTGTGTGTGTGTATATATATGTATATATATCACATATTCTTTATACATTCATTTATTAATGGACAGTTGGATTGCTTACATATCTTGGCTATTGTAAATAATGGTGCAATAAACATAGGGGTGCATATATCTTTTTCAATTAGTATTTTCATTTTCTTTGAATAAATACCCATTAGTGGAATTAGTGGATCATATGGTAATTCTATTTTTTTTAATGTTTATTCATTTTTGAGAGAGAGGGCATGAGCAGGGGAGGAGCATAGAGAGACGGGGATGGAGGATCCCAAGCAGGCTCTGCACTGACAGCAGTAAGCCTGATGTGGGGCTCAAACTCACGAACTGTGAGATCATGACCTGAGCCGAAGTCAGATGCTTAACCACCTGAGCCACCCAAGCACCCCTCTATTTTTATTTTGAAGAACCCCCATACTATTTTCCAGAGTGATTGTGCTAATTTACATTATTATCACAGTGCTTAAGGGTTTCCTTTCTCCACATCCTCACCAACACTTGTTATGTCTTGTCTTTTTGAGATTAGCCATTCTGATTGGTGTGAGGGGAGATCACATTGTAATTTTGATTTGCATTTCCCCAATGTTGAACATTTTTCCATGTGTCTGTTGGCCATCTGTATGCCTTCTTTGGGAAAATGCCTATTCAGCTTCTCTGCCCATTTCTTTGTTTGTTTTGATGTTGAGTTGTATATGTTCTTTATATATTTTGGATATTAACGACTTATTGGGCATATCATTTACAAGTATATTCTCCATTCAGTAGATTGCCTTTTTGTTTTGTTGATAGTCCCCTTGCTGGGCAAAAGCTTTTATTTTGGTGTAATCCCAAAAGTTTATTTTTGCTTCTGTTTTCTTTGTCTGAAGAGACATATCCATAAATATGTTGCTAAAGCCAATATCCAAGATATTACTGCTGACATTTTCTTTTAGGAATTTTATGGTGTCAGGTCTCACATTTGGGTCTTGAGTCCATTTTGAGATTATGTGTACGTATGATGTAAGAAAGTGACCCAGTTTCATTCTTTTGCATGTAGTGGTCCACATTCCCAGCACCATTTATTGAAGAGACTGTCTTTTCCCCTTTGTATATTTTTGCATCTTTACCAAATGAGTTTATTTCTGGGTCCTCTATCTTGTTCCATAGATCTGTGTGTCTGTTTGTGTGTAGTGCCATACTGTTTTGATTGCTACAGCTTTGTAGTGTACCTTAAAATCTGGGATTGTGATGCTTCTAGCTTTAAAAGATCGCTTTGGCTATTTTAAGGATCTTTTGTGATTCATTCAAATTTTAGGAGTATTTGTTCTAGTTTTCCTTGTTGTTTATCTGTGTAGTTGTTCCATCCATTATTTAAAGTTAACACCCAACGATTGTTGAATTGTCTACTTTTTCCTTCAATTGTGTCCATTTTTGTTTCACGTGTTTTAGGGCTGCTTGTGCAATTCTGATGCACATTTGACCATATATGGTTATAATTGTTATCTAATCCTGAATAATTGACCCCTTTTATCATTACAAAATGTTTCCTCCTCTCTGTAGTGACATTTTTTTTTTATTTTAAAGTCTTTTTTTCTGATATTAGTATATACATTCCAGCTTTCTTTTTTTTTTTTTAATGTTTTATTTATTTCTAGGAGAGAGAGAGACAGAGACAGCGTGAGCAGGGGAGGGTCAGAGAGAGAGGGAGATACAGACTCTGAAACAGTCTCCAGGCTCTGAGCTGGCAGTCAGCACAGAGCCCGACGTGGGGCTGGAACCCGCGAACCGCGAGATCATGACCTAAGCGAAAGTCGGACGCTTAACCGACTAAGCCACCCAGGCGCCCCTACATCCCAGCTTTCTTGTGGCTCCTGTTTGCATGATATATCTTTTCCTATTCTTTTACTTTCAAGCTATTGTATCTTTTAATCTAAAATGTCTCTTGTAGAGAGGAGTTAAGAGGAGAAGTAGGGGGACTGTGTGTTTTCCTCCTCCCTCAAACACAGCTGTATTGAGGCCAGATTACTTGGAACACTTAGGAAATAGATCTGCGGAGCCGCAAAAGGATCTTCACAACTGGAAGGACACAGCTTGGCACGTGCTAAGTGCATGGGTCTTTCAGAACTCCAACCCTGAGGTTTTGGAGGTGCGCAATTTTCTCCTAAGCACAGCTGTGGCACCCACTTCTGGGAAGGAAGGAGCTGGCCCTAGAGTGCATAGCTTGATGTAATGATCTCCGGGGCACACGAGGAGAGAACAGTCCCCTTCCTGGAGTACTTCTGGAAGAGGGTTTATTGCCTCCCCAAGGACAAAAGACCCTGCAGGTGCCAGCCAAAGGCCTTTCATCAGCAGGGAGGAGAGCCTCTACTCCGGATGAGGGGAGCAGATCCGTGCCTTGCTGACTCTTTAAGACTTTGGGTTTTGAATCCTAGCCATGCACCAAAGAAAAAACACAAGAGAGCTGTGGTGTAAGTTGAGCCGGCTTCCCTCGCTAATCTGTGAGGGCTGTGTGAACAGTGGGTGTTGAGATCACCAGTCTGAGGACAAGAGATTGGGATGCCACCATTGTCCCTCCAACACGGTGGGACTTCAGAGAGCAACACAATGACCCCCAGTGGAGGCAAGACTGACTTAACAACAAACCCTGCCCCTCCATGCCTGACAATTGCTTAACTGGGTCAAGACTGACACTTGGCAATGCAGGGGGCCACTCCTCCAGACCAGCAGAGCCACCAGCCCCCAGGCACCAACAGACAGCTCTCTTTTTTTTTTCTTTTTTACCTGCCTTTTGTTTTTCTTTTGGAATCAGGCTTATAGTTTCTGATTTGTTTTTTGTCATTTCCTGTTACCTTCTATTTTTTTTTTTTGATCAGGCTTTTTTATTGTTTACGTTTTCCTTCTTTTCTCTTTTCTTCCGCTTTTTCTTTCTTTTCCCCCTTTCTTTATCCTTGGAATCAGCCTGATAGTTTTTTGATTCTGTGTTTTCTTGTTTGTTTGTTTCTGTTCCTTTTTCTCTTTTTATGGGATCAGGCTCCCCCCCTCCACACACTTTTTTTCCAGGTTTACTCCAACAAATGAATTAATAAAGCACACTTAGTTAAAGGTCCAAACACTTCAACACTGCAATCAGAGAAGAGCTTTGCAGAGGACTGACCAGTGGGAAAGAGCAGCCAGAGCACAGCAGCAGAGGACACACAGCATATACCAGAAACACTTCCTGGAGTGCCAGGACCTGGACAGTGCATGACCTCTTTTTAACATAGTAGTACTATCAGATACAGGAAACATAACAGGCTTTTAGAACATGGAAAAGAAAGAAACTTAGCCAAAATGACAAGATAGAGGAATTCTCCCCAAAAGAAAGGCCAAAAAGAAACCACAGCCAGAGACCTGCTCAAAACACATAAAACCAATATATCTGAACAAGAATTTAGAACAGTCATAAGACTTCTAGGTGGGCTTGAAGAAAAAGCATGGAAGACACCAGAGAAACCCTTTCTGCAGAGATCAAAGACCTAAGAACTAGTCAGGATGAATGTAAAAAAAATGCTATAACTGAGATGCAAAATAAAGTAGATACAGTGATAGTGAAGACTGAAGAAGCAGGGGAGAGAATAGGTGAAATAAAAGATAAAATTATGGAAAATAAGGAAGCTGAAAAAAAAAGAGGGAAAGGAAGTTACTAAATCATGAGGGCAGACTTAGAGAACTAAGTGAGTCCATGGAACAAAATAATATTTGTACTACAGGAGTCAGAGGAAAAGAAAAGTGAGGAAAAGGGGCAGAATAATTATTTGAACAAATTATAGCTGAGAACTTGCCAATCTGAGAAATGAAACAGGCATCCAAGTCCAAGAGGCACAAAGAACTCCCTTCAAAATCAACAAGAACAGGTCAACACCATGACATATCATAGTGAAACTGGCAAAATAGAAGGATAAAGAGGGTGCTGGGGACAGAAGTTTCTTAACCTACCAGGTTAAACCCATAACCTGGTTGTTTGTTTGTTTGTTTGGGTTTTTTTTTTTTTGTTTTTTTTTTTTGGTTGACATCTGAAACTCCTTTATTACCCTGAGTAATAGAAGAATTAGTAGACGATCTGTCCACTGAAACTTTGCAAGCCAGAAGGAAGTGGCAGGAAATATTCAATGTGCTGAATAGGAAAAATAGGCAGCCAAGAATACTTTATCCAGCAAGGCTGTCATTCAGAATAGAAGGAGAGATAAAGACTTTCCCAGACAAACAAAAACTAAAGTGGTTCATGACCACTAAATCAGCCCTGCAAGACTCCTTGAGTGGAGAAAAATAAACAGCACAGACTACAAAGGACCAGACAGCAGCACTAGAAACACCAAATCCACAGAAAACACAGTGGCATCACTTTCCTATCTTTCAGTAATCACTCTGAATTAAATGGACTAAATGCTCCTATCAAAAGACTTGGGGTATCAGAATGGATTAAAAAAACAAGATCCATCTATATGCTGCCTACAAGAGAGTCATTTCAGACACTGGCAGATTAAAAATAAGGGGGTGGAGGTAAAAAGAAAGCCAGAGTAGCCATACTTATATCAGACAACTAGATTTTAAAACAAAGACTGTAATAAAAAATGAAGAAGGGCATTATATCATAATTAAGGGGTCTATCCATCAAATAGAGCTAAGAATTATAAATGTTTATACCCCCAATGTGAAAGAACCCAAATATATATCAACTAATCACAAACGTAAAGAAACTCACCGATAATAATACCATAACATTAGGAGACTTTAATACCCCACTTACAGCAATGGACAGATCATCTAAGCAGAAAATCAAAAAGGAAACAATGGCTTTGAATGACATACTGGACTAGATAGACTTAACAGATATATTCAGAACATTTCATACTTAAGCAGCAGAATACACATTTTTCTCCAGGGCACATGGAACATTCTCCAGCGTATATCAGATATTGGGTCACAAACCAGCCCTCAAAAGGCACAAAAAGATCAGGATCATACCATGTATATTTTCAGATCACAACACTATGAAACTTGAAATCAACCACAAAAAACATTTGGAAAGCCTCCATTACATGGAAGTTAAAGAGCATCCTACTACAGGATGAAGGGGTCAACCAGGAAATTAAAGAAGAAATAAAAAAATACATGGGAAGAAAATGAAAACACGACAACATCTCTTTGGGATGCAGCAAAGGCAGTCCTAAGAGGAAAGTACATTGCAATTCAGACCTATCTCAAGAAGAAAGGTCCCCAATACACAACCTAACCCTACACATAAAGGAGATAGGAAAGGAGCAGCAAATAAAGCACAAAGACAACAGAAGAAGGGAAATAATAAAGATTAGAGCAGAAATAAAAATTAAAGAAAGAAAAAATACATGCATACACATAGTGAAATACTACTCAGTGATGAAGAAGAATGAAATCTTGCCATTTGCAACAACATGGATGAAACTACAGTGTATAATGATAACCAAAACAAGTCAGTCAGAGGAAGACAAATATCATATGATTTCACTCATGTGGAATTTAAGAAACAAACCAGATAAACATAGAGGAAAAGAAGGAAAAATTAGATAAAAACAGAGAGGGAAGCCAACCATAAGAGACTCTTAAATACAGAGCAAAGTGGGGGTTGCTGGAGGGGAGGTGGGTAGAGGGATGGACTAAATGGGTGACGGGCATTAAGGAAGGGACTTGGGATGAGCACTGGGTGTTATATGGAAGTGATGAATCACTGCGTTCTACTTTTGAAACCAATACTACCCTCTATGTTAACTAACTTGAATTTAAAAAATAAATTTAAAGTATTAATTAACCAAATGTCTCTCCTGACAGCATATAGTAGGATCTTGTTTATTTATTCACTCTATCCATGCATTTTGATTGGAGCATATTATCTATTCACATTTAATACTATTACTGATATAGTTTCCTGAATATTGATATAGATGTCTGATATATATATATATATTGATATAGATTTTTTTGCTTTTTGTCTGATTCTTTTTTCCTGGTATTTTTTCTCTTTTATTGCTTTTTTTTTGCATGAAATCAATGTTTCTAGTATAATATTTTAATTCCTTTCATGATTTTTTTACTTTAGGAGTTTTTGTTTCTTTTTTAGTGATTTCTCTAAGGCTTGCCATATAATCTTATCAGAATCTACTTCAGATTTATACTAAATTATTTCCAGTGGAGTAGAGAAACATTGTTTATATATATATCTCTAGTCCTTTTTCCCCTTTTGCTGCTATTATGGTTGTACATATTATACCTATTATTTTACCAATACTAAAATGCTTTCTTACAATTATTACTTTGTTTAAGTGCATCCATTACAGAAGCTGAGAAAAGAAAGAAGAAAAACTATATATTTATAGAATTTAATATATTGACCATTGTTTACCATTTGTTCCTAAGAATTCAAGTACCATCTGGTTTTATTTCCTTTCTTTCATACAACTTTGGTTCTACCTACATCCTTTTTGCTGTTATTGTCAATAGTTGCATTTCTATATGTTATAAGCTCAACAATATACATATTCATTTATATTCATATATATTCATTTATAAAGTTAAAAAGTACTTTTTGATAGCTTCATTATTACCTTTACCAGCACTCTTTGTTTTTCCATATGAAATGAAATTAATTACCACCTGGGGTCAGTTTCTTTCAGCCTGAAGAACTTCTGTTTTGTAAGATGGGTCTGCTACCAGCAAATTCTCTCAGTTTTTGTTATGAGGGAGTGTTTTTATTTTGCTTTCATTTTTGAGAGATCATTTTTCTGGATGTTAAATTATTGGTTTACTTATTTTTACTTTCTGCTCATTTAATATATCTTTCCACTACCTTCTGTCCTCTCTTATTTCTGATAAGAAGTCATCTGTCATTCGTATCGAGGCTCCCTTGTGCAGATTAACTCTCTTGTGTTGCTTCAAGATTTTCTCTTTGTTCTTACATAGTTTGATTTTGATGTGTCTGCATGTGGATCTTTTTCCTTTTATGTGACTTAGAAGTTGTTGTTTTCCTTGAATGTAAATTAATATTTTTCAATAAATTTGGGGAATTTTCAACTATAAGTTCCTTGACTATTCTGCTCCACTCTCTCTCTCCTCTCTTTCTGGTACTATCATTATGCATATGTTGATGTGGTTAATGGTGTCCCATTTTTATCAGAAGCTCTATTCATTTTTCTTCATTCTTCATTTTCCTTTCTGTTCTTCAGACTGAAAAATAGCTATTAATCTAGCTTTCACCAGTTCTTTCATCTCCCAGTTCAAATCTACTTTTCAGCCTCTTTCAAGAATTTCTCATAATGGTTGTACTTTTGACTTTAGCCTTCCTGTTTGGTTCTTTTGTAGAAGTTATACATTTTATTGATATTCTTTATTTAATAAAACATTGTCACTATAACTTCCTTTACCTCTTTGAGGATGATTTCCTTTAGTTCTTCAAAAATAGTTATAGTGATTGTCTTGAAGTCTTTGTTATGTTTAACATCTGGGCTCTGTCATAGGTATTTCTCTTGCCTGCCTTTTTTTTTTTTTTCTGTATGATGAACATACATTCCTGTTTCTTTTAATGTCTTAATTTTTATTGAAGCTGGACATTTTAGGTCATATATTATAGCAATTCAGACATGATTTCCCTCCATCCTCTATAGGGCTTCTTTATGTAATTGTTTTTTTCATTTACTTGTTTACAGACTTGGCCAGGCTATTTCAGTGAATTCTAGTTACTCTGCAGTGTGAAACTTCTAATGACACTCCGCAGAGGGTACAGCCTTGGGCATCTATACAGTCACCCTGAGAAGACAGTGGCTTTGCAGGGTTCTCTTTGATATGATACCACACTCAGCTATTTGGCTTCATTAATTTCAGGCAGATTGCTCTATTTTTTTTCCAAGAATTTTCCAGGCCATGAATTGCTCCATAGTTAGATTAAATTACATTTGGGGAAGGGTAGTTTTTGAGGCCAGTGTGAGGTTTTTTCTGACCCTTTTCTGAAAGGTTCTTAGCTGTTTTCCTAGTTCTCTCTGGTAAACTAGCTGGCCTAATGTTTACTTTGCTGCTTTTACAAAACTACCAGCCTCCTCTTAACTTCTTATCATCAAAATTCACATTGTTTTCAAGAGTTCGCTTAGTCTTGAACTTCTCTAAACTGTTTCCAATAAAGCCAGTTATTTTGGTGATAGCTTTAGAGCTCACTGTTCTCATGGACTGCCTCTCCCATTAAGCAAAATCTCTGACCCACTACTGCAGGTGCTTTATTGTGGCAGTGTATTCATTTCCTAGGACTGTCATAACAAAGTATCATAAACTGGGCAAACAACAGAAATTTACTGTCCCACAGTTCTGAATATCAGAAGTCTGAAATCAAGTTGTCATTAGGGTCTGTGAAGATCCTTCTAGGGGAGGATCTAGGCCTCTCACCTAGTTTGTTCCTTGGCTTGTGGTAACATAATTCTAATTTTATACAGCATTCATTCTGTGTGCCTATGTATCTATCTCTTCATATGGCATTTTTTATAAGGACACAAGATATTTTGTATTAGGGGACACCCTAATGATCTCATCTTAACTTGATTATGTGTACAAAACCCCTATTTCCAGGGCGCCTGGGTGGCTCAGTCAGTTAAGCCTCCGACTTTGGCTCTGGTCATGATCTCATGGTTCGCGGGTTCGAGCCCCGCATCGAGCTCTGTGCTGACAGCTAGCTCAGAGCCTGGAGCCTGTTTCAGATTCTGTGTGTGTCTCTCTCTCTGACCCTCCCCTGCTCTCTCTCTCTCTGTCTCTCAGAAATAAATAAAACATTTAAACAATTTTTTTTAAAAATCCTATTTCCAAGTAAAGTCATGTTCACAGATACCAGGGATTAGAACTTCAACATATCTTTTGGGGGGATGCAAAACTCATAAAGCAAGAGAACTTAGACAATGCAGTCTACAGGGATCAGCATCTAGGGCACAAAGCAACAAGAGAAAGGTAGAGAATGGACGTGGTGGAGGAGGATAGTAGTTGATGCAAATGGAGACTAATAAGCCTAAACCCTTCCTTACCTTATTAGGGTGTTCTGATCTAAGAAATTGTTCTTCTTTCTATTATAAATTGGCATTTTGTATGCTGATTCTTCTGCATGCAAAAGCTGAAGACGATATTGTCTCTTCAATCAAATTTCTACCCTATAGGTTACTGTTGAAGTGGCTAACTAGCTTATCAAAATGACACCTCTGCCTCTTCTTTTCTTTACAATTATAATAATTAGTTATTGTATGAATACTCACTAAAGAGCTAAAATTTACTGAGCACTTCCTATGTGCAATGGATTACAAGGCTCACTTATTCAATTCTCCTAATAATCATGTGAAATATCCCCATTTTACATCTAAGGAAACTAAAGTGAAGAGAGAACCCCAGTTGGTAAGTTGTACAGCTAAGATTTAAACCATGGTCTTTATGGTGCTAGAGTCTGTACTATTTCCTTTAAATCATGCTGCCTTTCTGATTGTGGATCTCATAGGCCAATAACCAAAGGATGTTCATGATAATTCAATTGAATAGGTGTTTGGGTAGAACTTAATTATATTTTATATTTTATATTTTGGTAGCCATTGTGGAGAACATAAAATAATTTACCAAAAATAAATTCTGGAGGTGTTTAATCTAATTTTTTAAAGACATTAAATAATAATGTAATAGTACATAATTAAGTCCCAGAATTACGTTTTTGAGTTATAAATGCTGCTAGAAATCAGAAATCAGTAAGGATTTTACATAGATTTAGATGACTTTATGGAAATTGAATAAGTTATACAGAGAGACATTTTAGGCAAGAGATCTACCATTACTGAGCATATTTGGGCAAGAATGAGTGTAACATATGTAGGGATAGAGAGAAGACAGTCTTGTGTAGAAGAGAAGGGAGGTGGAATGAAAGAAAATAATGGCAATGAGTACCCAGGAAAGACCCCAGACCTCAAACATCTGATTAATATGTCTGAACTTGGTTTGTCAGACATTATAGAAATATGGAAGATATTATATAATACTGACTTTTTAAAAAATGATTTATTAAAAATAAATCTGTCAGGGCTATGTGGAAAGCCAAAATCAAATATAGAGGCTCATTTCTTTGGTTCAGAGATGCTAGCCAAGAGTTATCAGTATGCATTCCCTAGTGAGGTCAGTGCTGTAGACCTTAAGAGCAGCACTTGCCGCAGGCAGCCTTTATGCTTCTACTTATGAGTTGGAACTACCCTGCTTTTGGCCACTTTCTGGATCTATGATTCTAACCTGTGCAAGTAAGCCATAATAATAGTGGTAGAGTTTGCTGATGCACACGTTCAAGGATTTTTATCACTCTTAAGCAAGCAGTTTAGTGAATTTTGGCATGGCCTTGTGAAGAGCCACGCTTTCTTTTAATGTTAAACTATTAATTTTTAGCATTTTGGAGGAAAAGGTTCTTTGGCTTTATTCTAAGTGTCTGGAATTTCTGCTCAGAGATTACCAACTTGAGGGCTCAAAAGGCCCCAAAACACCTTGCCACAACTGGCAGCTCTATCAACATCCAGTTATGAAAAACAGAATAGGATTCTGTCACTATTAGAAGAGCTAGTGCTGTTTATATCACATGAAAAGGTAGCCCAAAGTTATCACTCATACAGCCTTGGTAAATTCATCACAACTTGTGGTTTTCCTCAACTGATGATGAAGCATCTCCTTTGGTGACACTTAATAGGATGAACTTCAAACTCTTAAACTTGTATCCAGTATCCTTTATAATGCCTTTCTTGCTTTCTTTTTATTCCTTACCTATAGGAATCTCTGCTCTGATCAAACAGTCCTATTGCCCAAACTTTTTACTTTCTCACCATTTCAAGATGGTACCCACTCTATCCTTCTATTTAAATGCTGCATATCCTTTAAGAGGCAGTATAAATTCTGGTCCTCCTTGAGGACAGCTTCATAGAGATTGTAGGCAGTCTACTGTGTATTCCCTTGCTGGTGGTCTCAATACAGAATCTGTTTTACATGTTGATCCAGGTTCCCCTGAAGAATCTGTGTAGTGTGTGAAGTTTATGACTTTATTATAGCACTTCATCATGAGTGACTGGTGCAGTAGGGGGGCAGTGAAGCTAGCTAGCTTAGGCTAGCTGACCAAGATTCTCAAACTAAACTTCTTCAAGTAAACATAACTCTTCCACAAGTGCCTCATCTTTCTAGAAAACTTCAGAGGGCTAGCAATATGTTCCTGTTTTTCTGCCTGATATTGTAGTTTCTGCCATATATTATAATCTATCACAACAACTGTGCCAGCATCATGACTACTTTTAAAGTACTCTTCTTGGTGATCCAGATTTCTTTCAGCAGGAATCAGTTCCTCCCACTGTCACCAAGAATGATAAGCAAGAGGTACATATGCTGACCTAAAGCCAGTAAAAACTAGAAACTTCCATCAGTCATTTAATCTCAATGATGACTTAAATGGATATTCAACTTTTATTTCCTATCTTTTCTCCCCTCACACCATATTTTTAGATTTACCCAATACTTTTGGTTATAATGACTCAGAATTGCACTATGCACAGAAAGAAATGAGATGTCAATGTTTTTATGAATGCTTCTGGGTAAAACAGGTTTCGCATGTGTCTTATCACCTGATGTTGTAACTGGTTTATAGGAGATGCTGTTTCTGAGATTGAAATTGTTACAGTCTTCTCCCTGTGGCCTATACTGATAGCAAATCCAGTGCCTTAATGAATGAAACATAACTATCTAGAAGACCTGAAAAGCCAAATGCCATACAGTCCCATCTTTACTAACTAATAAGCTAACATGTAGATATAACATTTTTCTTTTCTGATTTAAAAAAAAATTATTCTGTCTTGTGGCAGTATGCTGTAAAGATGGTAGAAACACATGCACATTCAGGGGCGCCTGGGTGGCTTAGTCGGTTAAGCGTACGACTTTCGCTTAGGTCATGATCTCGCGGTTCGTGGGTTCGAGCCCCGCGTCGGGCTCTGTGCTGGCTGACAGCTCAGAACCTGGAGCCTGTTTCAGTCTGTGACTCCCTCTCTCTCTGACCCTCCCCTGCTCATGCTGTCTGTCTCTCTCTCTCCTAGAAATAAAATAAAACATTAAAAAGAATTTTTTTTTAAAGAAACACATGCACATTCAACTCTAAACTACCAAAGAGGTTTGGTACTTAGTCTTGGAAAAGACCCATCAAACAATCACCACCAGCTCATCATGTGCTATGAAACATCAGGCCTGGTAATTGGAAAACACTTGAAGAAGTTAGACTATACATAAATATTTGTAGCCTGCTGGGGTATTTTCCCAATTGTAAAAATGTTAGAGAAAATATGAAGAAAATGTGCACCATTTGCTTGGAGAAAGAATGCTTTATATTCTATGCCAATGTCTCTTTCTTCTTTTTCTTTCTTACTTTTTTTTTAGTACTAGGAATTAAAAATATTTGGTGCAGCCTTAGGTAGAATATGATCCAGTGACAAAATATAATTGTGAATTTGTCTAGCTTCTAATCTGTTTTAACTATTTTCTTTACCTCTGTGCACAATTGGCTCCTAGATGAAGAACCTCACTGTTACCACCTACTTTCTTGATTAGTATTGACTAAATCATAATATGGGGCCTCCTGGGGGATCTTCTGTTGAGTAAAGTTATTTCCGTTACTGGATCCTTCCCAGTACGGTGTCTGTAAAACATTCTGAATTTTTTGGTTGTTATCAAAACAGTCTCCTAAGCCCACGGTCTGGGTTCTGATTTGGATTGGAGAGTTGCAGTTTCATAAGGATCAAATGAATGTGCATTTCTGGAAGGAAGAAACATTTTTTGTGGTCACAGAAAATGCCACCGGACATCACCAGTTTTAGACTTAGGGGCATCTGAGAAGAATGTGATATTTTTCCATATTTTAGCTTCTTGCATTCAAGGAAGCTAGGTTCCTTGAATCAGTGGCATGTTCTTATGCTGGAATGATTTTTTGCTTAGTGTGATTGTAGATATACTTGGTCATACTTCGGCCACCAGTATTTGGGAGTTCCCTGAATTAAATGTGTATACTGAATCTGACCCATGTAATTGTTCAACACTAGAAATTGGATGCAGATGTATTATAGTCTCTGCTCAGATTCAGGCACTACTCTCAAAGTTAAGAGGACAAAGGGAGGATTTGTATAAGACAGTTCACCAATGATCAGGCTGCATTTTTTTTTTCTGTGTCTTGTTTAATGAATCTCAGGATTTTCTTGAAAGAGATAAATGGAAAATGTGGGGGAAAGCATGGATGATTTGGTGGTGGAAAAAGGAGAAAGGAATAAAAATAAATGGGGATGTAGATTAATTTGGTAGTGGATCAGGAAACTTTGGTGGAAGATACACATTTCTAAGAACTTCTTTTTATATTATTTATTTTGAAACAATTTCAAACTGGAGAAAAATTACCAAAATAAAAAACGTCTATATTCCCTCACCCAAGTTCTCCAAATGTTAACATTCTACCGCATTTGTTCTCTCTCTCTTTCTCATCCTCCAGTGTGTATTTTTCAAAAAACAAGAATACTTTCTTACATAACTAAATGCCAACATTCAAAGAAATCAATAGTCATACAACACTCTTATCCAACCCACAGACTCTATTTGGATTTTACCAACTGTACCAGTTGTATCTCATTCCTTTCTGGTCCAGCATCCAGTTCTTATCATGAACTACATTTGGTTGTCATATATCTTTAGGCTCTTCAACCCAGAATAGGTCCTTAGTGTTTCTTTGGTTTTAGTGATCTTGACATTTAAATTTTTTTTTTTAATGTTTTATTTCTAAGAGAGAGAGAGACAGCGTGAGCAGGGGAGGGTCAGAGAGAGAGGGAGTCACAGACTGAAACAGGCTCCAGGCTCTGAGCTGGGAGTCAGCACAGAGCCCGACGCGGGGCTCGAACCCACGAACCGCGAGATCATGACCTAAGTGAAAGTCGGACGCTTAACCGACTAAGCCACCCAGGCGCCCCAGTGATCTTGACTTTTAAAACAGTAAGGACTTTATTTTGAAGGGTATTTCTCAACCTGAGTCCATCTGATGTTTCCTTGGGAGTAGTGTCAAGTCCTTCTTTCTTGGCAGAAATACTACAGAAGTAATGCTGTGCTCTTCTCAGTATGTGACATTAGGGGTGTGCCTAGTATCTACCCATCTCTCTATGAGTGAGGCTAACCTTGATCACCAGGCAAGTAATTGTCTGCAGTCAGCAAGCTGGATACCCAGAAGAGCCAATAGTATAAGTTCCAGTCTAAGTCTGAATCCAAAAGCAGAAGACCAATGTCCCAGCTCAAAGACAGGCAGAGAAAGTGAATCTTCCCTACTCTGCCTTTTTTATTCTAGTCAGACCTCTAACAAATTGGATAAAGCCAATCCACACTAGGGAGGGCAATCTGCTTTACTCACTCTGCTTATTTAAATATTCATCTCATCCAGTAACACCCTCACAGACCTACACAGAATAATCTTTAACCAAATATCTGGGCACACCATGGCCAAGTCAGACTGACTATAAAATTAACCATTGTAAGTTCAACCCTTGTCAACTTGGAACTCATGCACGTCTTAAACCATATTGAATTCCCAAATAAAGACAATAAAATTCCAGCTAATATAGTACACCTGTCCTGCATACAACCAAAACTACACTAACCCCTTACTCAGAAGAGGAGGTGAAGTCTTTGAGTGATGTTTACTCTTCTCCTTGATAACTAGTAATTTAAATACAATACTTAACAAAGTATTGCTATGAAAAGTTAACAATACTTAATTGCTATGATATAAACTCGGTAAATCTTATAATGGCATAAGAGAAAGAAGAAAAGAAAGATTTTATATACAAATATATTCATAACAATCTAAGAAGGAAAAACTCATGACAATTATAGTCCTCATTTCTATAACTGTTCACATGGTCGTGGTTGATATTTACAAATAACTTCTTCCACTACCCAGTTTATATTACCTTTGCCATCAACAAGCACCTCAACCAGTTATGGTTTGCTACCTAATGGAGTGACTCAAACCTTTATTACTAAACAATCGAGGTGATTAGTAAATCCTGCCTGGATTGGTTGTAGTTTTCCATTGGCCTTAATCACAGGTAATGGTAATACTTAGAAATACCCTGAGGTATCTCACATTATTCCAAAAATACTCTTCCTTATCTTCATTGTGGAGTAACAGTCCAGTTTTTCTTTGGTAATCACGATCAGTCACCCCAGACAGGATAGTAACTGTCTATTCTTCGTCTGTTGATTCACAGACATTAGAAAACTCAAAGGAGCTAGATGATAGTCTTAACTTCCAGTTCAATGGAATCATTATTGTGTCCCCTGGTAGAAGCATATCTCTCTTTGTAACTAAGACCTCTAGGCTAGCAAAGCATAATATCTTGGGAAGAAGAAACAAAAATTTTGCTAGTAGGTCACTCGAGGTGATAGAAGTGTCACTCTAATTCCCACCTCTTTAATCCTGGACCCATGTACTGGATGCTGACTCAGCATACATACATATATACATATATATACACATATACATATATACATATATATACATATACATATATATATATATATATATTTCTAAGTATCACCTTCTGGAGAACCTTACCCCAACCCTGCAAGTATTNACCCAGGCACCCCTGTAACTGAGTCTTTAAAAAGCTGTTTCATGTTGGTGGGAATGTAAACTGGTACAGCCCCTCTGGAAAACAGTGTGGAGTTTCCTCAGGAAACTAACAATAGAACTCCCCTATGACCCAGCAATAGCACTGCTAGGAATTTACCCAAGGGATACAGAAATGCTGAGGCATAGGAGCACATGTACCCCAATGTTCATAGCAGCACTCTCCACAATAGCTAAAACATGGAAAGAGCCTAAATGTCCATCAACAGATGAATGGATCAAGAAGATGTGGTTTATCTATACCATGGAATACTCCATGGCAATGAGAAACAATGAAATCTGGCCATGTGTAGCAACATGGATGGACCTTGAGGGTGTTATGCTGAGCGAAATAAGTCAGGCAGAGAAGGACAAATATCATATGTTTGCACGTATAGGAGGATTAGGAGGAACTTGACGGAGGAACAAGGGGGAGAAGAAGGGTGGAAATGGTGGGGGAAAGGGAGAGAGGCAACCCATGAGAGACTCTTGAATGCTGACAAAAACTGAGGACTGATGGATGTGGGGGGGAGGGGGGATGGGCATGGAGGAGACTTGTGGGGATGAGCACTGAGTGTTATGTGGAAACTAAGTTGACAATAAACTATTTGTAAAAAAAAAAAAATTCATCATGATTAGAGCACCTTTGTTATTGGCTTAAAGTAGAAGCATAATAAAAATTACTTAAAGCATTAAAAAAAAAAAGCTGTTTCACCATTCTATCAAAACAGCTGCTTCAGAATAGTGAGCAAGATCATAAGGCCAGTAAATTCCATGAACATGGGTCCATTGCCACACTTATTTTGCTTTGAAGTGAGCTCTTTGATCATAAGTTTGCTATGTGGAATACCATGATGGTGAATAAGGCATTCTGTAAGTCCATGGGTGGTAGTTTTGGCAGAATCATTGCATACAGGGAAGGCAAATCCATATCCAGAGTGAGTGTCAATTCACATAAGAACAAAATGCTCCACTTTCATGATGAAAGTGGTCCAGTGAAATCAACCTGCCACCTAGTAGCTGGCTGATTACCCCAGGGAATAGTGCTGTAGGGGAAACTTGGCGTTGATTGTTAACACCGGCAGATTGGACACTCAGCTGTGGCCATGGCGAGGTTGACCTTGGTAAGTGGAAGTCCACATTGCTAAGTTCATGCATAACCCATCCCTGCCACCATGGCCACTTATTCTTGAGCCTATACAGTGATGACAGGAGTAGCTGAGGAGAGGTTGACTGGTAGCCATTGAATGAGGCATCCTATATATTTCATTGTTAAAAATCCTCCTCTGCTATAGTCACCCTTAGGTGAGCATTCACATGGTACACAAATATATCTTCATGTTTTTTTTCCCTATTTAGAGAGGTCTGTCCACATATGTCTTACCCAAATTTCTTTGTTACCAATTTTCTAACCATGTTCTTGTTGCGTCCCTGGCCATCCAGTCAAATCATTACTGACAGCCCATGAATCAGTATATAATTACATACCTAATCATTTCTCTTTCCAAGCAGAGTGAACAACCAAATGGACTGCTTAAAGTTCTGTCCACTGGGAAGATTTCATTTCACCACTATCCTTCAGGCAATATCCCAGAAATTGACAATAATGCTTTCTGATGATACGTATATATCATGCAGAATCATCTACCAACTAGGCCCAAGTCTTCTCTTATGTTAATTGAATGTAAGGAACTCATCATAAGGTCATAGGTGCAGATTGGGATAATGAAGTCAATGTAGCAGGAATGAGAGCATGAACATTTGAGCCACTTATTCATATAATTTATTTGTGCCTTCAAGGCCTCCTTGAGCCATATCACATATATACCACTTCCATTTGATGATGTAGTGCTGCTGTGCATGCCCAAATTTATGTCTCGGTGAGTCAGATAACTCCAAGTTCATAACCCAGGGTGCCCATAGCTAGGCATTCAGTCTCTACTACTTTATCAAAAGGAGAGTAGTTTTCTGTGGAGGATGGTAGGCCTTTGCTCCAAAATCCTAAGGGCCTATAGTGCATTCACTTATAGGGACATGCCAAAGGCTCCAAACAGCATCCATATCTGTCACTGACACTTCAAGCACATTGGATTTGTGGCAGAGTAGCTGGCACTGCAGTCTGACCTGTTGTAGTGCTTTCTCTACTAATCAAAATCAAAATCAAAATTAGCAGCTTTTCAGGTCACTCAGTAAATGCGCTGAAGTAATACACTCAGATGAGGAATATGTTACCTCCAAAATCCAAAGAGGCACAATAAGTGTTGTGCCTCTTTTGGATTGTAGGAGGGGCTAGGTGCAACAACTCATCCTTCCATTTAGAAAGTATATCTTAATATGTCCTTTGCCATTAGACTCCTCAAAATCCCCTGGATTATTGTACATCTAAAGCAGCTATTACTTCTTGCTGACTAGATCCAGTCAGCCTAAGATCATCAGTGTAACAGACCAGTGTGATATCTTGTGGAAGGGAAAGGCAATCAAGATCTCGGCAAATTGAATTATGACGTAGGGCTGGAGAGTTGATAATCCCCAAAGGTAAGACAGTGAAGTTGTATTGTTGTCCTTGCCAGCTGAAAGTAAACGTCTGGTTGTCCTTGTTAACCTAGGAAAAGTTGTATGGACTTTTCCCCAGGGAGTTATACTGATAAAAAAGTTATAGGTCCCTTTGGAAAAGGATGGGAGAATTATTAACAGTGTAAATTTTTGTCAGGCCTTCCCTTCATTGAAGGGGCTTTGGGTCTGTTAACTGGTTCAAGTCTGGAAACTGATTGAGGGACTGTGACTCTTTGTTTTTATGTTCAGGTTAAATTTTTGTTCACTTGGCCTAGAATTTTTCTGCTTCTATAATCAAGTAAGAATTTAGTAGTTTTCATATCTCTTCCACTTTTAGAAACACCACAATCAGGTACTCAATGCCATTGGTTTACATGAGTTAGACTGTTCTAATTGCTGCTTTGATTCTGTCATCTACTACCATAACCATGCCAACCTTGCCTTTGGCGATTGAGTGCTACCACTTGGCCCCTGCCTCCCTGAAACCCAATTACCCCCATTGCATTTAGGTTTCCCAATTCAGTGACTGTAGTTCCCACTGTAAGCTCTGACCTATAGAGAAGACCTATCATAGATCTTCAAAGATGCTAGGATTCTTCTTACCAATTTATTTCTCACAGTAGTGGTGAAAGGCATGCCTTTTAAACCCTCCCATTGTGAGTGAGTAGGTCTTAAATGACAAATTTACTCTAACATTTCAATATTTCTAAGCCTTTAATCCCTGTCCATTAAACCAAAGCAAGTCTGGGATTTCTAATTTGTTCACTATAGGCCAGCCACCTTTTAGTCCATGTTTCAGCCAACCAAACAAATGAACTGTGAGATTTCTCTTTCTGTTGCTTCATTATTGGTGTATAAAAATGCAACCGATTTCTGTACATTGATTTTGTATCCTGCAACATTGCTGGATTCATGGATCAGTTCTAGTAGGCTTCTGGTGGAGTCTGTCAAGTTTTCTATGTAGAGTATCATGTCGTCTGCAAAAAGTGAAACTGATCCTATTCACAATTGCACAAAAAATCATAAAATACCTAGGAATAAACCTAACCAAAGATATAGGAGATCTGTATGATGAAAACTATAGAAAACTTATGAAGGAAATTGAAGAAAATACAAAGAAATGGAAAAACATTCCATGCTCATTGGGTCGGAAGAATAAATATGTTAAAATGTCATTACTACCCAAAGCAATCTACACATNGATGAGCACTGAGTGTTAGGTGGAAACTAATTTGACAATAAACTATTAAAAAAAAAAAAAGAAAACGTCAGTGTCATCCCACAATACAGTTAGCATCAGAACCACACTTTCAAGTTTCTCATCAAATATGACTCTGTCTTTTGACATACTTATTCCAGTCTTCGGCATCATTACTTTCTTAATATATCGAAAGTTTAGACTTTATAGTCCTTTGATTAATCCATTTTCTTTTTCCTTTTTTATAGTGAGTTGTGAAGTCCTGATTCTTTTCATCCTTTCTGTCATGTTTGACATTACCTCTATCTGAGCAGTTACCTGCTTACTGGTTGCTAGGCTTCCAACCTCTTTCTTCCCTAAGCAGTCCTACTTATTACTATGAGCTCATATCACTATAATATTTTCATATTAAATCCTGATTGAAAAATTCCAAATGGATCTCATTATTTAAGACATAAAGCTTCTCCAGAACTTGACCACAACTGTATTACTAATTTGTCTCATCCTCACCTCTCAAATGTAATTCCAGCATCAGTTGGATGGGTCTGTTCACTTCCCTTAAAATTTCTTGCACAAGTTTACCTCTTTAACTTTGTTTCCTTTGCTTCCTGGAGTTCTCTCATTTTTTTCTATTTGTTCAACTCCAACTCTCATTGCATTCTTATCAGCCCAAGTGTTGATAAAAGGACTCTGAAGAAAAATAAAGCAGTATTAAAGGGAGACATGTATGTGTGAGAGGTGGGAGGTATTATTTTATAGACAGTGGTCAGGGGATCCCTCTGTCATAGAGATCTTGAAGAAACAAAGAGAGATCCACAGACATATCTGAGAGAAAACTATTCTAAGCAGAGGAATTAGAAAGTGCAAAAGCCCTGCAGAAGAATGTACTTGGTGCAGTGAAGAAACAAGGAAGACCACAGGGCTAGAGTAGAATGAGCAAAAGAAAAGATGTGAGGATGAAGTCAGAATGGTGATGGTCATTCTAAGCGTGTGACCTGGCTGTAAAAAACATCACTAGACTGGAGGATTTGGACATAATGTCGTCTGGTTTATGTGTTAGATTAAAACTTTGATTATCATGGTGTCCCTTCTCTGGAAATGCCAGGAATCTGGAAATTCTCTATAAAATCAAGAAAATCACCTTCCTTTTAACAAAATTCATTTAACCTATGGACTATTTTACTGTAAGTGTAAATTATAATATGTTCAATATTTGGAGATTTCAAAAATGTATGTTCTTGTTTCTTAATTTTGTTCTGCCTTTTTTCTTTGTTTTTGGTGTTTTATAACATAATTTTATTCTCCAGAGTAATACATATATATAGTTTAAAAGACAAATATTGATACAAGTTTATAAAGGAAATGGTGTTCCTTTCCTCTGCCTTCCCTACCTCTGACTCCTACTCTCCAATCTAGCTTTTTATGTTGTTGTTGAGAAGTTTGATATTTGATTTCTAAACTGTTATTACATTCTGGTGTTTAGTTAGCATGAAGTGAGGGACTCTATTCATACTTGCAGCTAATCCCATTCTAGGACATTCCTGTTTTCATAGATATCTTGTGCCTCTAATTTCTGACCCTTTCTAAGTTTTGCAGCATAAATTATTTTGCTCCTACTTGGCATTGCTTTCTGTTGGCACTTAAGTTTTAGCTTATCTCCTCTGTTAAATTAGGGACCACTCAATTATACATTTTCCATTTTCCAAAATTATATTTAAATCTCCTGTTTTCTTTATTTTTCCACTTGCTTTTCTTGTGGGGTTTATACTTAGAAATTTCTTTGTATTGATTTGTGGACCTTGCAGGGGTTAATATGCCATGTTTAACAAGAATTTAAGGACTTCAGAATTTTAAGATGGAAACCTATCTTTCTACCTTTGTTTAAAGAACTCCAATTTCCTCTGGCCATGTGTAGCAACATGGATGGACCTTGAGGGTGTTATGCTGAGCGAAATAAGTCAGGCAGAGAAGGACAAATACCATATGATTGCACGCATAGGAGGATTAGAAGGAACTTAACAGAGGACCAAGGGAGAGAAGAAGGGAGGAAATAGTGGGGGAGAGGGAGAGAGGCAAACCATAAGAGACTCTTGAATACTGAGAACAAACTGAGGACTGATGGGTGTGGGGGGGTGAGGGGGGAGATGTGCATGGAGGAGGGGACTTGTGGGGATGAGCACTGGGTGTTATATGGAAACCAACTTGACAATAAACTATTTGTAAAAATAAACAAATAAATAAAAAGAACTCCAATTTCCATATACAGTCTACTATAAAGCAAATTCCCTAATACTGCAAAGTAACATCTGCTAATATAAAAGTACTTTAAGAAAGGAACTGAATTCATGAATATCAAATCAAAACATGCTAGTCAGGGACTAACTAGGCAACAAGAGGATATAAAGGGCCATATGATATGGTCTTTTCTTTTGGGGCACTTACCATCTTGTTGGAATGATAAAGCATACACACTATCATATAAGAGAGTTAAAGAGTTTATTAGAAATACAAAAAAATACTAGAAATGAACTTGAATAAAAAATTGGATTATTTAATTAAGTGGAGTAGATAAGGTAGGTGCTTCTGAGAAGAATGGGAATGTAAGAGTAAAGGCATGAATAGAAGTTTAAACATAAAAATGACCTGAAAATAAAATATGTTTGCCACACTGACAGTTTCCTACCCATTTTGTCCACCACTTTATGTGGACAAACTCTTTTGGGGAGGATTTTGAAGGTAGTAGCAATAATGTCAGTGACCTTAATTATTTACAGTCATTTTAGGACTTAAAATGGGTTTTTCTTCAGACAGATATTTGAGTTTTTCTGTTTTAGCTACATGATTCAAAGTGGAGATCAGCCCCTGTGTCTGGCAAAGCTAGACTTAATTGGATTAGCAAATGCAAGTCTAGAATTTTAAATACCAAATTTGTGCACATTCTTGGCATTCTAAACCCATTGGAGGCATTTCGGAATGCTTAGAAGTCTCCAAAGGGTCCAGACTAACCAATCTACCCACTCGGGCAAAAATGTCAACCCAAGTAGACTACATTTTCATTTTAAAATGTTTTCCAGTTTCTCAGTGTACATCTCTGCAGTTTATCTCCTTGCTTGTGAGCCTGAGTGTATCAGAGAATGTACTTCATATTTTTTCTGTCTCCCTGGATAGTTGCTAGGCCTTCATGTACCCATTTTCCATTTTCTTCATTTGGTACATAAATGCTGAATGTAATTACTACATTCAGACATATGAGTTCTCATCCAAATGTAGTCCTCAGTGAGAGAATGTTGATATCCCTTTCTCCCCTCACTGCCCTCATCTTTACAGTCCTGGGAGTTTAACTAACTTGCCTTATGAAGTTTAACTTTGCTGATAGCCTTCAATCTTCTTCAATGTTTAATTCAAATCTACTGTTCTTACATAAACCCTGTCCTAATTCTAATATATATTTAACCCTACAGTACCTGAATTGTGTTTTATTTATCACAGATTCGGACACTTTAGCATTTTACCACTTCTCGAATAATATGATATATATTTGATGTGGCCAATCCCCCTAGACTGATGAAGAAATAAGTTTCAAAGATGTCGTATTACATATAGCATGTAGTTTTACTGGTAATTCAATCCTTTATTGGACATATATAAAGTAATTTTACTGCAACTGATTGTAACCAGTCATAACCATGTTTCTATTGTGGTAGTCTTAGTTAAAAACAACCATCCTTCAAGACATATATGTTTCCCTTAAAAAAAAAAATACATTCTGTAACTAGATTTTTGAATGTGAAAAGTATTTTTACCTCAGAATTTTCCACCCTAGAAAAATATTCTCACTTCAGAGATCTCAAAATTTATGGATAAAATGTTTTTAGTTGTTGTACTGGATGTTTGGTGAGTGGAGTTTTATGAAGAGACAATGAACATCGAACCTCCAGCCTAATCTTCAGCAGTTCTTTTGCACATATCTTCCCCCTTGTACTCTAACTTGACTTTGAAGTAGTGGCTAGATCTAAGCGAAGACTAAATAACACATGTATCATTTTGTCTTTGCATTCTTACTTTCACACACTCTATTGGTTTTATGTTACTCTGGATTTGAAGTCCAGTCTCTCTGCACTGTTAACAAACAGAGCAATAGACAAGGGAAAGAAGGAAGGAGGACAGGTAAGAGGGGTAGGAAAGAGGTAGGAAGGAAATCTCTCAAGTCATATTTTTCATTGTTTGTAGTTTTCTTAATAATGGTTATGGAGGAGGGGTTAGATTTTAGAGCTTGGAGCCTTTTCTACCTTCTATCTGGTTCATTCCTTCATTTTTCTGGAGTCATCAATTTCCTCTTGTCTTACCTAAAGCATATCTATTTCTATGCAGGGGCTAGAAGCATAGTTTCTCCTCTTAAATGGGCTTTTAGGATCTTGTCTTGAATAAAGGATGCACTCTTCTTGTGGCCTTTCTGAATTTTCAATCAGCTGTCAAGAAAACTGAAGTTAATTGATACCCTTAGACTTTTAGATTCCTTAGCTTCTTTTGAACATCTTTAGAAGTAAGCTGGACACCCAACCTTATAAACTTATATTAGAGTAAAAGACACTTGGTCCATGGTTCATGCGATATCTTGTTGCCATGTATGCTTTCAACGTTTCAAAATAACCCATCATAAGTATGGTCTTTTGTAGCAGGAAAAAAATATGTTGGGAAACTTGGTAATTTCAAGAATGTTGCTTTGTGTTTGAAGTATCATGTATTATCACCATAGTAGTTAACATTTAATAAACATGTACTTGGGCTGTGTACTGGTCTATCTCCATTCCCTACAAAGATCATGTAAGGTCATTGTACTTGTTTCACACTATAACAAGTTACCACAAATTGAGTGGCTTAAAACTCACCTATATTCTCCTATACAGGCCAGAAGTTGAAAACAAAAGAATCTACAGAGCCATGTTCTCTTCGAAGGCTCCAAGGGGAATACCTGTCCCTGCCTCTAACAGCTTCCTGTGGCTCAAGCATTTCTTGGCTTGTGAATAATTCCAATCTGGACCTTCATCTTTACATGACCTTCTCTTTTCCCTGTGCATCTCTCCTCTGCATGTCTCTTATGAAGGCACTGTCATTGAACTTAGCAAACACCCACTCAGAAAATCCTGAATCATGCCTCAAGATCCTTGACTTAATTACATCTCCAAAGACCCTTTTTCCAAATGAAGTGAAATTCACAGGTTCTGGAGGTTAGCCCACAGATATATAGGGACTACTATTCAATCCACTACCGTCATTAAACCTTTTTTTTAATGGGTGAAGAAATCAAGGTTTAGAAAATGCACATAATTTGGTCAAGATTAGGTAAACAATTTGTCTGGATTAATATCTCGCCAAAATCTGTGCTACTTTTATTACGTTGTCTCTCTCTTACATGAAGCTCTGGATTGCATGTATATCTTGAGTAGAGTTGGAAATTTATAAACACGGTGAATCTTACTCTCTCTTCCTATTATCCAGTGCTATTATCATCCTAGTGCCCCTCCAAGTAAACCTACCTTTACCAGGAGACATACCAGTGGAACTCTGTTTGAGAATATGCCTCAAGCATAGCTATTCCAATTATCCCAAGTTAAAACACTAATAAAGAACATCAATTTTTCAGCAAACCAATCACTGCTATCAGTGACATTTATATCATTCTTTCATATCAGCAAAAGAAGCAGGTGACTTAAGTCATACATTTGGGCTATCAGCAGGACCCCATTTTCTACAGATGGATGCAAACAGCACTTTTAAAAATATGATTTTTATGGCATGTTTTAATCTTAGTGGTTGTCTGTCACCAACATTCAGAAGACACCCTTAACTTAGTATACATGACATGACGACCTAAACCCAATGTTCTGAGCCCACAACTTTTCTGAAGGTTTTGATTTTAGCCTCAGCTGCTATATTTTCTGACCTCTCAGATAGAGTTATTTCAAAACAACAGATATTTTGTTTCATTCTTTGACCTAAGAATGTCAAATTTTCATCACTTTTTTTTCATATTATAGGTTTATTATTTTCCTAATTCATTACAGCTTTTTCCCTTAGCAGTTGTGCCAAAGTACATTTTTACAGAGAATTTCGTGGTCCTTTTTTAAATGAAAATTAATTCAGTGTTTTATGCTTTTGACTGTTATAACATTAGTCCCATCTTATAGCTGGGGAAGTTGGTTCAGACACAAATGATTTCATAAATTATAAGGCAAGTTCTCATCAGAGACTTGCTGGCTAATGCTCTCAGGACCAGGGCTGACTTTCTCTTGTCAAATGTAACCTATATAAAAATTAACTCCGATTTTATAACTTATGGTCTTTCCTATCTTTGCACTTGTCACTTTCCTTAGCATTTGCTTAGCCCTTCAGGAGTTCCTCTGCAGTATATTAATTTGATGATTACTTATTTCATGATTTTATATGTCTTTTTGAGGTTCTTTATCTAGACTGTAGGCTGAGAATCTTTTCTGCTTTGAATTCCTTTCCCTATCCCCCAAGATGCTTAGGTTATCATTTTATTCACACTGGAAATCCAGAATGTTTGCTGATAATAGTGTCTGGAAAAGGAAGTGCATCATTTTCAGGCACATGAAGCAAAGATCGCTCATTTCTACTGCTTTAGTCTGGGGTTCTTGCCATAACATTGTATATACTAAGATCATGGACTCAAGTCAGGCAATCTAGGTTCAATTCCAGCTCTACCTTGGTCAAATTACTTATTCTCTGTGTCTCTTAGTTTTCCAGTCTGTGAAACACAGATGATAATAGTACCTGGTCCTAATTTGCAATGATTTGTAATGATCAAGTGAGTTAATACTAAAATGAGAATCATGCCTAGAATGTAGTCAGCACTAAATATATATTTATTAAAGAAGTAATTTTCCCCCAGATTGCTGCCACTGTCATGTGTTTTATTTCTGACCCTAATCTTGTTCCCCACCAATTCACTGTGACTGCAGAGTGACCCTTCCAAAGTACAAATAGAATACTCTACTTCTCTTAATTGTCTAAATAGAGTTTCACCTTCCAGCTATCATGGAGTAAATTGTGCCAAGCTAGACTTTTTGCCATAAATGTCTCTAAGACTGGACAAAACATATTAGGCAACTGTTTTTCAGTCAGTGCACAATATTCAGCTTAAGCCTGTGATCCTCGAGGAGGGAGGGTGTGACATCATTGAGAAAGAGAGCTGTCCCAGAACCTATGTGATGGACCACCTTAAGTCCATGACAGAGGAGTGTATGACTTTCTAAGGGAAAGTCACCCACAGCTTAATAGCTACCAGCTGCTATAAGTGTGAGAGCTGAACAAAGATATTGTAGGTGAAACAATACCTACAGACATTGAGTTCCAGCTTTGCCAGAGTAGAGATATTTTCTCTGAAACCTCTTTTACACCCCTGACATCTAATGGAGACACCGGAAAGGCATTTTAGAAATAAGGACCATACCCTAGAGTAAGACCTACCACAAAATTGCCTTAAGAAATCCTAATACTAAGCTTTGACAAGATCCATAAAGCAATAGAGTTTGAAGGTTGAGTCCCACTAAGTTAGAGGAGCTGACAAAATACCTTGGGTTTTCCACAGCTCTTCACTAATAAAGCATAAAATCAAATCTATACAGATTCTAAGGGATTATCCAGTAATTGAACTTGTTGCCAAAAGAAAATGAGGAAGATAGAAACATAGAAATCTAATATATAGTCAAGAAAAAAGTCAATAGAAACAGTTGATTTTCTGCAAGGTAATTCAATGGGAAAATGACAGTATTTTCAACAAATGATGCTAAAACAATTATCATCTGATCTTCATGTTCAAAACAATAGATTCAACTGTTACTTCACACCATATGCAAAATTAACTCAAAATTGATGTTATACTTAAATGCAAAGATGAACACTATAAATCTTTTAGAAACATACGTAGGAAAACAGAAAGACAAGTAACGATAAAAGAAGATATTGATAAATTGGACTTCCTCAAATTCAAACCAATTGCTTTTCCAAGGAGAAACTCAAGAAAGTGAAATGCCAAGTAATATACTAAAAGACAGTACTCATGGCACATATAACTGACAAAGTACTTGGATATAAAGAACTCTTACAACTTAATGATAAAACAGTCAACCCCATTTTTTAAAATGGCAAATGAAGTAAACACATTTTATAAAAAAAATACAAATGGCCAATAATCATGTAAAAAAGATGTTCAACATTATTGGTCATTATTGGAAATACAAATTAAAATCATAATGAAATACCATTTCACAACTATAGAATGTCTAAAATTAAATGAATTGGTAATATAAAATATTGGCAAGGATTTGGAAAGACAAGAATTTTCATACATTATGATGAGATATAAAATGTCATGACCACTTTTAATAATAGTCTTCCATTTTCTCTAAAGTTGAACATACTCATCAAATGACCTAGGAAATCTTTTCTGTGGTATTTCCTGAAAAGAAATGAAAACTCATGTCCAAAAAAGACTTGTACATAAATGTTTATAGCCACTTTACTTATAGTGGCCAAAAAGTCCAAATAATATTATAGAATATCATAAAATCAATACTAGCAAGCAATAAAAAAGAAATAAACTATTAATACATACAACATGGTGAAATTTCACAGATATGTTGAGTAAAGAAACCAAGAGTTCATATGGAAAAATCTATTTATATGAAACTGTAGAATAAGTAAAACCAAATCATAAAAGTGATTAAAAGCAGAGCAATTTTTACCCATGTCAGAAGGTGGGGGAGCAAGAGAGGAGATGATTATAAAAGGATGCTAGCAAACTTGCTCAGGGGATGAAAATGTTCTATATTTTGACTGGAGTATGGGTTACACACGTATACATTTGTCAGAATTCTTTTGACTTTAATGTATGCATTTATTGAATGTAAATTCAATTCAGTTCATTTGAAAAAAATTTAAATCCTATAGATGTCAACTTCCACCCCACTCTGCAGCTTAATCTCAAACTGTTTCATCTTGAACTTTAAGTTTTCTCCACTTTAGATACTTCTCATCTTCAAGTTTCTACATAAACATTCCCCACCACTTGATAATCTTTCCACTTATTTTTCGTCTTGAGGAAAGTGTTTCCTTCTAACCTCAGACTGTTTAAATGCTCTTCCCATCTGTTTCCAAAGTACTCTAGCATAATGCTCAATAGAGAATATATTTTGTTCATTGTTATTATATGTTATTGTTTTTGCTTGTTTGTCTGTCTTTCCTATTAAATGGTAACTTCCCTGAGTATAAGAACTGTGTCTGCTTAGTTTGCCACCATACCTATCACAGCCTTGGTTTATAGTTGGCACTTATTATGTATTTGTTGAATGAGTAAATGAATGAACCAATAAATGAACAAATAAGCTCACATAAACTTCCTGAAATCTTTAGGTAGATTCTCAGTGATTTCAACGTTCTGTTTTCTAAGTAGAATTAATTGATGGCTTCCCCTTCTGAGTGTTATTTTTGGTATGGTACCACACATTTTATTATAGTTTTTTTTTTTTTCTAAATTGTATTTCTCAGAAGCCACAGTTTTTCTA